>NC_089589.1:75207719-75507719 GCF_019320115.1 Miscanthus floridulus
AGGATTAGATCTTTTTTAGATGGCAGAAAGATTGGGAATTGTTCAGTGAGGTTCAATTTTGGATATATTTGACACCTCCTCAGTAAAAAAATGCTATATTAGTATGGGTTGTCATTAAAAATCTGATCACGCTTTATCCTTGTTTTTTGGTTGATGCGCTCAGCTGCGTTTCATCATCGGATGATGAAGGCGATACATTGGAACTATCCGGTGGGCAAGATGAATGTGGGACAGACGGCACACATGTCCAAGCAGATGTCAGGGCAACCAGTTCAGATGAACTTAGGCGGCGGCAGGGTGCTGCAAGTTGCTTGGCGCCACTCTGATATGTATACTCTTTTCATTCTCTTAATTGAACCCAGCCTAATGAATCATGTGGTGACAATGGCTTGTTTCAACAGGGAATTCCTCTCTGTTGTGATTTTTTATGGAGTTCTGATTTTGTCTAAACTATTTGCTAAAGGATATAGATGGCCCAGAGATGGCAGTGACATAATTGGTCAACGCTTGTTTTACTTGCTAGCTATCTTCGACCTTGATCTTTTCCGTATAAGCAAATTCACAATAATCATGATAGCTATAATGAAGTAACTTAACTGATTTAAGTGCAAGATCTTACCATGAACTACTTTAATAAATTAACTTGTTTCTTTTTTTGAAATCATATAATTGATAAATGCTTGTTTTACTTGCTAGCTCCGAGCTTGATCTTTTCTATATAAGCACTATTGCATTAAACATAGCATAACCTCAAGTAACTTTGAACTTAATGTGGCCCATAGCGTTAACACGGGCAATATATGATATATAGCATGGCGGACAGGCCGTGTGAGACAGAGATGAAAAAAGATAATAGAGAGATGGATGTAACATGTGGGTACCATGCACATGATCGGTTAGCATGCCATGTCGTGCAGGGTGGGGCAGGACCCGTTAAGACTGGAATGATATGCGTTGCCAATCCGAAAATAGTTTTTTCTAAGTTAGAGAAGCAGGATAATAAAACTCTCAACCAAGTGCCAACCTTGAGGAATGCTTGTGAATTTTACTCTAAATTGCATCGTGCAGAACCGGGAACCAAAGAAAAATGGTAGAGCCAACCGAGCTTGCTCGGTGATTCCCTCAGAGGCTATCGCAGTTGGCTGGCTGGAATGAGAGAACCGAATTGTCGACATCATGCAGGACATGATAGTTCATCTGCATGACGTTACCAATAATAGACAGGCCGGGAGACCTCTGCACGATCCAACACACTACGCCGTCGTCCACGTCAAAGAAGTAGTTCGCCACCGGGAGACCATGTCAGCGCCGTCGAAATGCAGCACCATCGACGGGACGGCCTCCTCCATGACGCTGCCGTTGCCAGGATTCTCGTAGCACGCCTCGAACCCGTCCCTCACTACCGGAAACAGTAGATTTGCAAAGTGCCTAGGGCACTCGGCAAAGCCTAAGATTACACTCGACAAACCGCATTCGGTAAACAAAGACTCGGCAAAGCTGTATTTGCCGAGTGTTTTTTGTCGAGTACTCGGCAAATACTTTGCCGAGTGCTAAAACCGACACTTGGCAAAGATTTTTCGAAAAATATAAAAAAACCCCACGGCCGCCTGCCCACGGCTCCCCCCGCTGCCACGGCCACGGCCGCGCCCGTGTCCCGCAACGACGCCGTTAGCTAGCGGGAGCAGCGCCGCGCACGCGTGCTTTGTCGCGGACGTGCCGGACCCGGACTCGAGCTTGACGGCGGCCCTGTCTCCACCTAGCCACGCCGTGTAGACACGGCCACCGGGGCGCGCGCGACCGTCAAGGACGAGCACTCGGAGACTGAAGCGGAGGAGCTGGCGTGCGGCGGCGAGACCCGCGAACCCCGCGCCGACAATGAGGACGGCGCCCTGGCTGGCGGTGTCCGGGGGCGGCGCGGTGGGAAAGGCGGCGGAGACGCCGAAGTTGATGTGGCCCTCGCAGGTGAGGTACCCATGGGCGGCGGCGACGAGGCGGTCATAGCTGGCAGCGACGGTCTCTTGGACGCGCGCAAGCGGTAGTGGCGTGCTCGGGTCAGCGCGCCAGGAGGCGAGGATGTGGTTGCGGACGACAATGTAGTCGTTGGGCGCGTCGGTGATGTGGGCTGGGAGGAGAGGCCACTCCTCGGGGAGCAGCTCATCGATGGGGGACACTAGGGAGAGAGCGATAAGCGCCTCGGTATCTAGAAGAGATAAGGGAGAGAGAGAAACGGAGGTGGCCGAGCCGGGGCGTGCTCTATGGAATAGATAAGGGAGAGAGAGAAATAGAGGGAAGGGGCGGCGCCGTGCTCTCTGGAAGAGATAAGGGAGAGAGAGAGAAACGGAGGTGGTCGAGCCTGAGCGTGCTCTCTAGAAGAGATAAGGGAGAGAGAGAAACGGAGGGAAAGGGGCGGGGCCGTGCTCTCTGGAAGAGATAAGGGAGAGAGAGAAACGGAGGTGGCCGAGCCTAGGCGATGTGGACATGTTACTTTATGACATTGAGTTTGCCGAGTGTCCTCGATCTGACACTCGGCAAACTTATCTTTGTCGAGTGTCTAGGGTTTTGGGCACTCCGCAAATATATTAGTTATTTTTTATTTCCTTTTTCCATAACGTGTTTTTCCTTTTTTGTTCGATGTACTTTGAAAATACCTTGTCAAATTGACTCAACAATATATATATGATTTTTCTACGAATATGATTCTATTATTTTATGCAGTTACAACTCAAATTTAATTTATATCAATTAAAATTCGATAATTGCACTTAATAAATTAAGATTATCAAACGAATCCAAAAAATTATCAAAATTTCACATGAAACAATCTATGTTCTCTATTGCATGTATAAAAACTTTTGAAGTCAAACCCCAATTCCACCGTCATTTTAACTCCAAATCTTATCGATTCCTTCTCAACGCTACGATTTTTCTTCTGAGATGCTTCGGTTTGTAAACATCGTACGTGACAAATTATGCGAAACTTTTTCAATTTTTTACCATAGCCTCCATGTATGATATCATCACATCATGACAAATCTCATGATTTTCAGACTTCGTTTACTTTTTTATAATTTAAAAACTATTCGACCACTCGTTCGTGGTCGTGTTTCCTGAACAAGATGTTTAATTTTTTTTTATTTTTCCCGGGTAAGGCCTCACACTGGACTCAATAACATGAATATCATTTTCTACTAATTTTATTCTATTATTTGAATCACTTGTAATTCAATTTTGACTTATACCAAAAAATTCCTTGAAATATAATAAATTAATTATATATACCAAATTTTAACATGGAATACCACATGTTGTATGTGGAGAGTAGAAAAAGTTTTAAGGCCAGAAGAGAAAAAAATGAAATTATTTGTCGAGTGCCAAATAATTACACTCGGCAAACATATTTCTTTGTCGAGTGCTAGACAATTACACTCGACAAACATATTTATTTGTCGAGTGCATAGTTTTGCCGAGTGTTTTTTTAGTTTGCCGAGTATTGAACTTTGCCGAGTATTTTTTTTGTCTCATTTGTCGAGTGCAATTATTTTGCTGAGTGTGTTTTTTGCAGCATTCAGCAAAGAACTCATTTGCCGAGTGTCCGAGAAAATACACTCGATAAAAAGCTTGTTTGCCGAGTGTTCAACAAAATATACTCGACGAACGTAAAAACACTCGGCAAACTGCCGGTTTCCCATAGTGCCTGTCCGCCGCCCGCGTAACATTCACCTGCGGCCGCACCGCCGCCTTCGCCAGAGTGTATGCCGGCTCCCCGAGGAACGTCACCGTCGTGCCTGAATCGAACACGACGCCGTCGGCTCCAGAACCAGGCGTCGTCGCCGAGCCGATCGAGATGTTCTGCAGGTTCACTGCGTAGAAGATGCTGTACCTGTACGGGAGGAGGCGAGTGGACTGCACGCCGGAGCCCGTCAAGTTTGCCAGTGAGCCGAACAGGAGAGGGCTGGCCTTGGAGGCGTTACTGGTGAGGCAGTACGAGAAGGTGCCGGCGTTGAGCTGCGAGATGAGGGACAGCTGCCCGCGGCCAAGCCTGACGAGGCCGGAGCTGCGGCCGTAATCGCCCTCCGACATGGTGGTGCAGCCAAATCCAAAGTCTCGCTCCCGAGGAACCCCTGCGTGTACTGGTGAAGGTCTCGCTCCACGCCGTAGGAGTACAGGTAGTCACACTCGGGGCCGCCGTAGCTGCAGTTTGCGGCGGAGGACTCGGACTGCAGGGCGGCGCAGAGTCGGTCGGAGCACGGGAGATTGGAGAAAGTGGACGACATGTTGGGGTAGTAGGACGGGGAGCCCTGCGGCGTGCAGGATGCGCACGGGCCACACTTGGTCCAGATGAGATCGCTGCCGGTGTCGGCCAGGGCTGTCAGCTTCTGCGGCGGAAAGCATTGACAGCGGTGGTGGGACTGTCACCCTCCATCCTCAGGGGTGTCTCGGCGTTCGCGTGGCTTGAGGTCTTGTCTAGCCTGGAGGAAAGCATTGACAGCGGTGGTGGGACTGTCGAGCGGCCTGTTTGAAGCTGGCGGTGGTGTCAGTACGGCGGATCATGGTGGCACGAAAACCCTGGCGCTCCGCATAGGCCCGAGGTGCAAGATGGAAGGAGAAGATCATGAATGCGAGGAGAGACATCTTAGCAGTGATTTTGTTTTCGACAAAACGTCGTGCTTTTTTCCTTCTTGCATGATGACAGTTTCAGTTCAAAAAACTTACCCGGCGTTGAACTGAAACCGTGGGGCATAACCCCCGGCGGCTTTGAATTAAACAAAAGGTCAAAAGGACAACCCCAAAGGGTTCCAAGGCTAATCTCAGTAGCCGTACATCCCATCTTCATCAAATGGCGATCCTCCTCCTATAGTAGGGACCAGGACCTAGTCCAATAAGTCCCCCTGAAGATAACCTGCAAATAAGATGGCACTATGGCCTTGTCAAACACAATGCCATTCCGAGTCAACCAAATCACCCAACAAATGGCACTTGCACCCACAAGAGTTTGAGATTTCAGTTTCCTATTTATCCCTTCCAACCAACCTGTAAATAAATCGTGTACACTAGTTTGAGGTATTAAATTAAAGGAAACATGAACAATTCTCCACATGAATTTAGCATAATGGCAGTCAAAGAGTAAGTGTTGGATGGACTCGTTTGAAGAGCAGAAACAACACTTCCTATCTCCTTGCCACTGCCGCCTCGCTAAATTATCTTTTGTTAGAATTACTCCCTTGTACAAGTACCACATAAAGACCTTGATTTTTAGAGGTAGTTTAAGTTTCCAGATTAAAGTGTTATATGGTATAGCTTCTACTCGTAACAAAGCTCAAAACAACCCATTCTAATGTAGCCCCCAGAAAGCCTCCTTCTCCTTGGGCTTCATAACCAATTTCCATGCTGCAAGGTTGTACCCTTTCCTCCTGAAATCACTGCCTCTCGAAAGACAGTTTTTCCTATATTTGTCAATTGCTTCAATGACAGCTACTGGCAGTTTTAGGGAGCACATATAGTAGGTTGGTAGGGATGAAAGCACTGAGTTCACAATTTGCAATCTTCCAGCATAAAATAGGAATTGTGCACTGGTAGAGAGCCTTCTTTCCAACCTGCAGATAAGTGGAGCATAATCCTTCGCCTGTGGCTTTGTAAGACCCAATGGCAGGCCAAGGTAGGTGAAGGGAAAACTGCCAACAATGCATCCAAAGGCATTGGCTAAAGTACTGGCCTTTTCCCTACTGATGTTGATTAGCACCAAACAAGATTTATGGTAATTTACTTTCAGAGATTGGGTAAGTTAGCAACGACAACACTGTGAATTGTGATTCTAAGGACAACTGTTTGCAACAAAACAGCATCAGAAAATAATGAGAAATAAATATACACTAAAAAGTTTCTCTTCAAAAGTCCAGGTTATATAAAGTTCTAGAGGATAAATTTGCTCTTATCAATGAAGCTGAGTTGGCGGGATAGTTATTTTGGTGCCAGAACTATCGTTCGATGTTCAGTTTTGTTTCTGTTTTTTCAAAATAATTATTTTATCGTCTATTTTTTTGGGCTCAGTTTCGTCCTAAAAATTATTTTAGGCTCAGTTTTAGTTCTTAAACTTTATATGTTTTTGATCAGTTTCATTCATAAGCTACCAAACTGTGTTTTAGTCTTTAATCTTTTCTTTAGGGATTTGCTAAATTTTAGGTGTCAGAATTTTAGTTTTTTGTCAGGCGACGGTTATTGCATATATTTTATACTAAAATTGTTGTTTTAGTTCATTGCAATCACTGTAGACACAATTAGCAATTTTTTGTTTCGAAAATGAAAACCCCGTTAGACAAAACCACAAACCTGACAAAATCTGATATGTGTTGGCACAAGACAATTTAACAATTTATAATTATTTCTATAGTCAGACAAGGACAAAATTTGATATGTTATGATATAAAGACAAATAAAAAATCATAAAAGTGACAATTTAATTGTACTAATTGGTAGTACAAGAGTGTTGACTGAAATTATGTTAAAATATAGGCATTTGAAATATAAGAAGTGTGCTCAACTTTGTTCCTTGTCCCACGTGGAATCGCGATGTCACACCTAGTCAACTTCAGTACCACCCACATGATTCGAGATGAATGGTCATAATTACATGCAAGTGTCGATGGTGTCATCACCAGCTATCGGATCAGATAGTACACTCCATATTTTAAAATAAAATATAAATATAGGTTTGAGTATCCTCAAATTAATCGAATAATCAGATCACTTGGATTCAATATCATGCAATTCTAACCTAATTTTGTATTTTCATTTTGACAATTAAATAATATTTCTTTAGCTTATTGACAAAAACATTTTATTTTTATTCATAATCAATTATTAGTTAAGCACTAACGACAAGAACAACTAAGAAAAAATTATAGATCTATTATTCTAATAAATTAATGTGTTGTGAAGATACTATATATGTGCTCGACTAGATCATTTCTAAGTTATCTATGCATGTGTTGGCCGTGCTTGATAGCGGAATCATCCTAAGCACCTCCGCGAAGAATGGTTTAGAGTTATCACTTGTACGCACTTCAGGTGGGAGCACTATCGTAGCGCTCGCATTCTCATTTAAATCCAAGAAAACTCTAACTAATTTATTCTCATCCTCCACTATCATATTACGAAGGATAACACAAGCTTGCATTATATTGATAACGACCATTAGGCAGGCAGGTAGCGGCTTGCCACAGCAATGTGTACACATGCGGTTAGTTTTGGTGGCAGCAATAACCAATGCTACTAGCTGTTGGATGTTGCAGACATGCAGTATTGCTTCTGGGAACAAGATAGGCACTGCTAGTTCGCTACTGGGATGCAACGTCACGGAGACGGAGCGTGATCTGATCATTGCATACCGGCCGGAGATACACTCGGCACAACCGCAAACGCGCTGCTAACAATTGGCATTGAAGGGAACAAATAACATAAATGGATGGCAGTAAAGGGAATAATGGATCTTCTTGTAACGGTAATGGCAATAAGGAAATAAAAAATACTAAATTGGTAATAGGGAACGAAACCTATAATTTCGAATGGCAACGAAGGGATAGTTATAATTTTGAATGGCAACGAGAGATATTCTCTCTTTTTATTGTATATGTATCTTGTAGTTCCACTACGGGATACAATAAAGGCTCAAAAACACTCGGCAACTGCTTTGCCGAGGGTAACACTCGGCATACAACACACGGCATCAACAATGTCGGCAAACAATAGTTTGCCGAGTGTTTTTTATCGCGTACTCAGCAAATAGTTTGCCGAGTGTCAATAAACACTCGGCAAAAAGAAACTCTCAGCAAAAAAATGTTAACGGGATGGCACGGTGATGGCGATTTTACCGAGTGCATGACGGAAAAACACTCGGCAAAGTTTCTCAAGTTTGCCGAGTGTCAAGCCCAAAATACTCGGCAAAGTTTCTAAATTTTGCCGAGTGTCAATTCCAAAACACTCGGAAACATTTCTAAAGTTTGCTGAGTGTCAAGACCAAAACACTCAGTAAAAGTTTCTAAAGTTTGCTGAGTGTCAAAACCAAAGCACTCGGCAAAGTTTACACACTTTGCCTAGTATCACGCCCAATACACTCGTCAAACAAGCGCGCAACGGGTAGATTTTATGGTCACTTTGCCGAGTATCCATTAGAATACACTCGGCAAAGACAAAACACTCGGTAACGCCTCGCTTTGCCGAGTGTTACACTCGGCAAAGCGACCAATACCCCTTTTTTACTAATCTGTCCCGTATAACGGACCCCTCTCAATTCACAATAAACCATCACAATTCACAATAAAGCATCATCACAGGCATAATTATATGTCACAGGCATAATTGTATGTCACAGGCATAATAAACCATCATCACAATTCACAATAAACCATTATCACAAGTCACAACTAAGTCACAATAAGCCACAAATGCAAATGCAATCACTGCGGAGACCCTTGGAACCACTACGACAAATCCGGGTCTTGAGACTGATTATTTGATGCCGCCGATTGATTCTGCACAAAAGAGAAGAGATTGCATGTGTAAGCTGCAGATATAAAAAACTCACTGCAATGAGGAATTATAAGTAGTGTCTTGAAAAAATACTTGCATGTAAGTATATATAGTATTCACTCAAGCACTACATAGCAATTTCATATTACAAACTGATCGGCATTCCTGGAGAAAAGAAAAGGTAATTCAGGTTGAGCTCTCACTAGATGCAGCTGAAACTGAAATTGTAATGAAAGGAGCAACAAAGAGAAGTAATTCAGGAAACATCACACTAAAAAAGAGTGGCAAAAGCTGCCTACCAGAAGAGTACAGCTGCACCTTGGCGGTAGAACATTCAGAAGTGAATACTTTAAAAGCTCAGACTCAGTGGCATGAAAGAAATTGGGAAGAACTGAACAACAGTACTGCACTAGGATCTTGTATGGACGAAAATTCCAATACTAAACAAGATTTCAGAAGCACCAACAGGAGTACTACACTAGGATCTGGAACCCAAACACTGAATCTAGTGCAGATGAGCTAATCAGCGGCGCAGGCCACGTACTCGGCAGCAGCAAAGGCGACAAACTCTGGCAGCGGCGCAAGCGATGACGCTGCTTTGTAGTTGCACTAGCCACCACCGCGCCCTTTTCCCTTTTCCATGAGATGCTTATCTTAATCTTGCATATTCTCTGTCTCTATCTCACTGGTTGCTTATGTACTCTAAAGTTCTCTAAGTTATTTTGAGCTAACATCTAAAGTTCTCAAAGTCAAAGTATTCAATTTGCAGTATAAGGTGTCAAGTGACTCACAGGAGTAGTTGTGGGTGGCTGAGGTGGAGGGAATAGCACTGGTGGAGGTGGCAAAGCTTGGACCCATACTCGATGCAAAATTCTGCATGTATTGGAATATTTGGTCCATCCTCAACCGATTTTCTTCCTCTATCCTCTGCATCGTCCGTCGTTGTTCTTCCTCCATGTTCTGCCACTCGGCCGCCACCCTCTGCTGAATCATCTCCTCCATCCTCGCCTCCATCTCCTCCCATTGCTTCGTTTCTGCTTCCACCTGGGCCTATAACATTTCATCCCAATGTTACAATGCAAAGCTAAAGTACGTAACAATCAACGAACGATGAATAAAACATAAATAACCTGGAGAGCCTCCATTTAGAACTGTGTAGCGGTTGGCCGTGGACGTATCGCCGGGCTCGCGCTCGTGCTCCTTGCTCGGAACTGGGAGAGAGTGGGAGTAGAGGTCGTATCGATTGTACTGTCGCCAATCCAGTACCGGCCATGCTTCTTGCCTCCTCCCACCCTCATCATGATTTCTCCATCAAGATCCTGGGTGCTCGGATCGAAATATGGCCCATGAACCTGCATTGCCATTCCTGTGTACTCACTGACGCGGCTGTGGATGCTGGGATCGCTGTACGCCTCGGGCGGGTCCTCCGGGTTGAAGTCAATGTTTGCCGTCGCCTTGCCCTTTTTGGACAGAACCTGATGACTGCGGCAAAAATGCAAAATAATTAGAAATTATGCAGAATTGAGCATTAGAATAAAGAAATGAATTCGCGCTGGGGGCTAGGCCGAGAGTCGCGCCGGCGGACCGGGAAGGCGGGGGCCGCTGGTGGCGGACCGGGAAGGCGGGGCCCGGCAGCGGGTGGCGGCCCGGCTACGGGGGGTGGCGGCCCAGCGGCCGAGGGCGGTCCGGCGGCGCGAGGTGGTGGGTGCGCTCCGGCGGCGCGGAGGGCGGTCCGGTGTGCGTGTGAGTGTGTGAGTGTGTGTGAGTAAGTGTCGGCCGGATCGGGTAAAAACCAAAGGGCTTTGCCGAGTGCCCACGATTTGGCACTCGGCAAAGTAAAGGTATGCCGAGTGCCAGATTCAAAACACTCAGCATTGTTTTTTTCAATTTCTCAACCGGTATGGTATTGGTAAGTGGGGTCGGCTTGGGTATGTTGCCGAGTGTTCACTATATGACACTCGACAACTATATTGTTTGCCGAGTGTCGTACAATTAACACTCGGCAAAATAAATTGATATTTCATGCCCACCCATCCCCCTTCTTCGTAACATGTTTTACTAAATTTGTTATGATGTAATTTAAAAAATACCTTGTTAAATTCACTCAACAATGCATATTTGATTTTTCTACTAATATTAATCCATTATTTCATGCACTTATAGCTCAAATTCATTATATCAATTAAAACTCTATAATTGCAGTTAATAAATTAAAATTATCAAACGGATCCGAAAAATTACCAAAATTTGACGTGAACCAATCTATGTTGTCTATTGCCTATACAAAAAGTTTTGAAGTCAAACCCCAATACGATTCTTCTTCAGAGATGCTTTGGTTTGTAAAGGTCGTACGTGACAAATTGTGCGAAACCTTCTCAATTTTTTCCACAGTCTCCACGTATGATATCATGAGATCTTGACAAATCTCGTCATTTTCAAACTTTGTTTGTTTTTTTAAGAATTTAAAAAACCATTCGGCCACACGCTAGTGGTCGTGTTTCCTCAACAAAATATTCTAAAATTCTTTTCATTTCCCGAGTAAGGCCCCAAAATGGACTCAATAACATGAATATGATTTCTCCACTCAATTTATTCCATTATTTGAATCACTTGCAGTTCAAATTTGACTTAAACCAAAAAATTCCTCTAAATGCAATAAATTAATTAAATATAGCAAAAAGATCGAGAAATATGCTAAATTTTAACATGTAGTACCACATATTGATTGTGGAGAGTAGAAAAAGTGTGGAGGGCAGGAGATGAAAAAAATTATTATTTTGTCGAGTGCCAATAAAAAACACTCGGCAACAACATTATTTTTGCCGAGTGTAAAAAAAAACACTCGGAAAAAATATCAGTTTGCCGAGTGTCAATAAAAAGCACTCGGCAAACCTTGTCTTTGCCGAGTGGCTCTAACGGACACTCGGTAAAGTTATAACGGCAGGGCGGCGCACCCAACGGCCGCCACATGGCCGTCGCACGCCCAGCGAACGTGCCTCTACTTTGCCGAATGTCCGTGTTTGCCGAGTGTTTCGTTGTAGTTTGCCGAGTGTTTTTTATTAAACACTCGGCAAAGTTGGGTTTTGCCGAGTGCTATATGTTTGCCGAGTGTTTAATTAAAAACACTCGGTAAATAGGATGTTTGTCGAGTGCCCGATGGAATGCACTCGACAAACCATCAGGCACTCGGCAATTCTACTGTTTCCGGTAGTGTTCTATATTATGATTCTATATTTGAGCTGCCTGAAAGAGAGAAAGTTTTCTGTTATTATGTTAGTTATTATATATTTTAACTTCTATGAACCCAATCCTATTAAACATATTTGAAATATATGTAAAGACACATATTTTGTGACTGAAATATGCGTCTAATTTGACTATCTATATCAATATACAGTATATTATATATTTTGAAATAGAGGGATCGGGTTACTAGGTTAGATACTAGGTAACAACCTTTTCTGTTATGATCAAGCAGTGCACTTGTTGCATTATGAAAGATGGATAAAAACATTCGGACAACGTCACCATCATACATTCATCCAAATTATTTGTGCTTAATAAAAAAAGATGGGATGGGTCGGTATGGTGTGGGACAATTAACCCAACCCATATAAAAGGCAACAGATGAATGATATGATGCAGATGGGGATGCGTTGAATTATATTACCCAGATGCCTTGTAATCTCCGCACGAAATTTTGGCTCCACCCACATGAAATTCCCATGATCGAGTTGGGAGCACCACCACTTTGGCGCATTGCAGTATAACATCGGAACGGGAAACAAACAAAAAAAAAAACTTCTTGAATCACCAAGAAACATACTATATTCTGACATGATGACGAAACTGTGTGTCAGCACACAACAGGAAACGGCTGATTTGCCGGGAGCAAAAAAATTTGCCGGGTGCTTTTTATCGAGCACCCGGCAAAGGAATTATTTGCCGGGTGCCAGGCCTGGCGACACCCGGCAAAGAAAGGCCTCCGGCAAAGCAGCCTTTGCCGGGTGCCGGGCACTCGGCAAATTCCAGCCGTCAGCAAAAATTGGTCTTTGCCGGGTGCCGGCCACTCGGCAAAATATGGCCGCCGGCAAAGGTGGCCGGCTTGACGGCGGCCAGCGGCCGTCAGCCTTTGCCGGGTGCCACGCCGTTAGGCACCCGACAAAGAATTTTTTTATTTTTTTTTAAATTTCTTTGTCGGGTGCCCCATGACCTGGCACCCGGCAAAGGCTTCTTTGTCGGGTGCCCTGGGTGGCACCCGGCAAATTATTATTTTTTTTTTGTTTTTTTGACCCCATTTTTTTGTGGGGACTTACTACAGTAAATATATCCCTATTTCAAAATTTGGGACAATTATGAGTTTTTAACAATATTTCCTTAATTTTTTCCGTTTCATTGAATTTTTTCGACTATTCCAAATTTGAACTGCAGGTACATGAAATAATGGAATTTCGTCATTTAAAAAATAGTATTCATGATATTTAGGCTATGTCGAGGCCGTATGCAGGAAGTGACATGAAATGTCGCGCATCATGTTGTCGTAACATGACGATGTACTCGCGGGGGAAGTTTATTTAAATTATATAAAATCCAAACGATGTCCGAAAATCACGAAACTTGTCGATGTGTCTTGTTATCACATGTGGAGGCCCTGGTAAAAAATTGAGAAAGTTTCGAGCAAGTTGCGACGTCGGCTGCCTAAAACCCAGACATCTCCACATGTCTCGCTCCTGCCTGGCCCTGGCGCCCCAGCCTCGCCGGCCACGGCGGCCATGCGGCCCCACCTCGCCGGCCGTCCCCGACGAGGCCGGCTGCCCGTGGTCTGGCCGCCGGGCTCCTCCCGCCGCCGGCCAGCAGTAGAGGAGGTAGGTGGAAGAAGGGAGGAGGAAGGAAGAAGAAAAAAAAGGGGAGGAGGAAGAGGAAAAAACAGAAGGGGAGGAGGAAGAAGAGGAAGAAAGAGAAGGGGGAGGAGGAAGAAGAGGAAGGTGCCGACCCGACCGCCCATCGATCCCCGCGCCATTCCGACCGACTGTTGATCCTCGCGCTGCTGCGGTCATCCCCGCCGTCGTCGCCGGCCCTCGCTCTTGCCGTTCTTGCTGCCAAGGTAAGCCCTACCCTTATAGTGTTAGTAGTAGTAGTAGTTAGTAGTGTTAGTAGTAGTTAGTTGTAGTGTTAGTAGTAGTAGTTAGTAGTTTTAGTTGTAGTGTTAGTTGTAGTAGTTAGTAGTGTTAGTTGTAGGGTTAGTAAATAGTAGTAGTTAGTAAGTAGTAGTGGTTAGTAGTAGTAGTTGTTAATAGTTAAGTAGTTCTTACTATTAGCATTGTTAGTAGTTAAGTAGTTGTTAGTAGTAGGGTTAGTAGTAGTTGTAGGGTTAGTAGTAATTGTTGTTGTACTACTTCAATACTTTCATGTGCATGGAAAGAGAACTAAAGTACATGGCTCCTCTTGATATATTGGTGGTTATTGGCCTTCGTGTCCATGTTTGGTATATATGTGGTTGTTGGCCTTCGTGCCATGTTTGGTATATATGTGGTTGTTGGCCTTCGTGTCATGTTTTTTGCAGGTTTTGGGAACCTCCCCGTGCAGGGGAGGTGCTGCCGAAATTTTGAGTTGACACTAACCATTTTGCCCTTTTTTGCAGGAGGAGGACCTATGGGAGGGACTTGGCGACCCCGATCGTCTTCGTCGGCGCTGTGGGTCTTCCTGCACCGTGTCGACTCGCCACTACACCGACTCTCCACCGCCCCGCTACCCGGACCTCACCGCCACCCTAGGTATAACCCCTCTATCCGTATGTGGTTTTTGGTCGCGTAACCTAGTTAGGTGTCTCCCGTTCGAAAGAGATACGGTCGGAGATATGCAGACCTTTGCATATTTGCGACCGTATCTATTTCGGATTGTCCACGCTTTTTGGACAGCCCGCGAATGCGTAGTTGAGGTTAGTTTTCATGCTCCGCTCCGGTTTGAGACGGTGTTTCAGCATCACCTCTCCGTTGTTCTCCGGATACACACTCTCCCTTGTAGGACGTGTATCGGGAGAACGATAGGGAGGTGCTGCCGAAATTCCATCTCGGATAGGAGCGGAGCATGGAAACTAACCTCATCTACGCATCCGCGGGTGGGATTAGGACCTATCCTCACCTATTAGAGAGTAGGGACACCGCGTAGATGCAATTGATGGTCACCTATGGTGATGTTATATATGCTAGAGGATGGAGGACCGTCAGTGGATGTACACGGGCCAGACAAGTCAGGGTGAGGCCAGCTATGAATGGATGCAGAAGACCGATCGTTTCTTGAATCGTGCATTTGGCACGGCCGCAAAATTCCCAAAAATGGCTTTGTGTCCCTGCAGCAAGTGCGGTAATAGGAGAATGCTAGACAAGGAACTCATGGGTACATATCTGCATAAGAATGGGTTTACGCCGAACTACACCCGGTGGGTCCACCATGGTGAAGCCGATCGTATGAGAGAGGAGGTGGTGAGACAACGCGTTGAGGCTTTCGATGCTGATGCCGGGGTAGCAGACATGGTAGATGACGTTCACCAAGCACAGTTTGCTGAAGGACGTGAGGAGGCGGAGATGCAGGCAATCGTAGATGCGTTCAAGTACATGATGGACTCGGCACAGAAACCCCTTCACGCTCATTCTGAGGTCTCCCAGCTGGATGCCATAAGTCGCTTGATGGGGTTGAAGTCCGATTTAAACTGGAGTCGAGAAGGCTTCGATAACGTGTTGGTCGTGGTTGGCACCCTGCTTCCAAAAAACCACGTGTTGCCGAAGACCATGTACAAGGCACACAATCTCCTTAAAGCACTAAAGATGCCATATGAGCAGATACATGCTTGTCCGAACGGGTGTGTCCTATTTCGGGAAGAACTCAAGGAGGCAAAGTACTGTCCGAAAGTGTAAAGCCTCCAGGTTCCTGGAGGTAGAGTCTGGTGACGGTGGTGGCCAGAAGACCCAGCTTAAGATACCCGCCCGAGTCCTACGGCACCTTCCCTTCGTGCTGAGGATTCAAAGGCTATTCATGACCAAGGAAACCGCGAAACAGATGACGTGGCATAAGAATGGCAAACGCTACCATCCTGACAAGATGGTGCATCCATCTGATGGTGAAGCATGGACCAGCTTTAATGACAAGCATCGTTTGAAATCCGATGAGGCTCGTAATGTACGTGTCGCACTGGCAACAGATGGGTTCAATCCTTGTGGCATGATGTCTGCCCCTTACACATGTTGGTTCGTGTTTGTTATCCCCCTCAATCTCCCCCCTAGTGTTGCCTTTCAACGACATAACGTGATCTTGACGTTGATAATTCCCGGGCACCCAGGGAGTAAGATGGGTGTGTTCATGGAGCCTATGATTGATGAGTTGATCAAAGCTTGGAATGAAGGGGTATGGACATACGACCGAGCTACAAAGGAAAGCTTCAAAATGTACGTCTGGTACTAGTACTCCATGCATGACTTCCTGGCGTATGGGTTATTCAGCGCCTGGTGTGTTCACGGGAAGTTCCCGTGCCTAATATGCCAGGAAGCTATGAGGTTCATTTGGTTGAAGAAGGGTGGTAAGTATTCGTCGTTCGATCAACATCGTCAATTCCTAGATTCCAACCATCCATTCCGACAGGACACCAAGAACTTCAGGAAAGGTGTCGCAGTCACGGACCCTAGACCGCACTTGAAGACTGGTGCCGAGGTTCATGCTCAGATAGATGCTCTCTTGCCCAATGAAGAAGGTGGTTTTGTGGGATATGGTGAGCAACACATGTGGACTCATAAGTCCGGCTTGACGAGGCTCCCCTATTTCGATGACCTTCTACTGCCCCATAACATTGATGTAATGCACACTGAAAAGAATATCGCTGAGGCACTTTGGGCAACACTCATGGACACTGACAAGTCTAAGGACAACCCTAAGGCTAGAGTGGACCTAGCGACGTTGTGTGATAGACCACAGCAAGTGATGTGGCCTCCTGCAAACGGCAAGAACTGGAAAAGGCCTAAGGCCGATTTTGTCTTGAAACCCGAACAAAGGAGGGAAGTACTATGATGGATCAAGGCGTTAATATTCCCTGATGGGTATGCAGCGAACCTGAGCAGGGGAGTGAACTTAGGCACTATGCGAGTCAACGGCATGAAGAGTCATGACTACCACGTATGGATTGAGCGGCTTCTTCCGGCGATGGTACGAGGCTACGTTCCTGAGCATCTCTGGCTAGTGCTGGTAGAGTTGAGCTATTTCTTCCTCCAGCTTTGTGCCAAGGAGCTATCTCGGACCGTGGTTGCAAACTTGGAGAAAGTGACACCTGAGTTGCTTTGTAAGTTGGAGAAGATCTTTCCACCCGACTTCTTCTTGTCGATGCAGCATTTGATTGTGCACCTCCCGTATGAGGCACGTATGGGGGGGCCCATGCAGGCCCGTTGGTGCTACCCAATCGAGAGATGTCTGAAGGCCGTTCGCAAAAAATGTAGAAATAAAGCTAAAATTGAGGCTTCCATTGCAGAGGCTTCCATTCTGGAGGAGGTGACAAACTTCACACAGCTATACTACACGGAGAACCTTCCTAGCATGCATAATCCACTCCCTCGCTACAATGTTGACGAGAATGAATCCAACCTTAGCCTTTTCCAAGGGCAACTCGGTAGGTCAAGTGGATCAACCAATAAGAGGTTGGAAAATGAAGAGTGGCGCATGATCATGCTATATGTGTTCCACAACCTACCCGAGGTGAAGTCGTTCATTGAGTAAGTTCTCAAAGAACTTGTTTAAATACGCTGTCACTATTCTGCATCCAACTGATTCTTTCTCGTTTGCATAGGGAATTTATTCGTGTATCCTGGCATCAACCAAGGGATCCTACCCCACGGCAAACCGACACCCTTCTTTCATGGGGTCTGGGAGCAGGGAGGCCCGATTTCATTTCTTGGTTCAAAACAAAGGTATTGTCCAATTTACCTCGTACCTAGTTCAAGATTCCGAGTTTCGCGTACTTAGTCCGGCAATCTCTCCTTCTTGCGCTTGCAGGCCCAAACCGATGCAACTATGAGTAAGGAGTTGAGACAGGTTGCAAATGGCTTCGATAGTAAGGTGAAAGCTTATTCAGGTTATGATGTAAATGGATATCGCTTTCACACAAGAAGCTACGAGCGAGCTTGGCCCCATCGAAAAACCACAAACAGCGGAGTTTGTACTCCCGTCACTGATGGCCTCGAGTATCATGGCATAATTGAAGATATCTATGAACTTGAATTTTATGGTTCGAAACCTCTTCATCTCGTCATGTTCAAATGCCACTAGTTCAATCCTCGACTAATGAAACGGAGCCCTAATATTGGTCAAGTCGAGATTCAACACGATTCCATCTATCAAGGAAAAGATATCTTTATTGTGGTGGATCAGGCCGTGCAGGTTTATTATTTGTCATACGCATGCCAAGGCAACAAGGCTCTTCAGGGTTGGTCTATTGTGCACCAGGTATCGCCACATGGTAGACTAGCTGTCCCAAACGATGAAGATTACAACTTCAACCCAAACACATATGATGGAGAGTTCTATCAAGAAGATGGGCTACAAGGGAGGTTGGTGATAGACTTAACCGAGGCGATTGGAATGGAAGTAGACAATGAAAGGGTTGATGACGAGGAAGAAGGAGATGAGGTGCAAAATGCCAAGGACATAGAAATGCTTGAGCGATTACATTTAGATGATGACGATGAAGGCAACATTGAACCTTTGGACAGTCTTGTTTATTTGGATAATTTTGATAGTGATGACGAGACATATCATCCAGATAATCCCAATAATGATGATTACTTCTAATACATGTAATACTATGTTATTTTGTAATCGTGTTTTGTTTATTTACTTAGCATCTATTTCTAATACATGTAATGATGTCTTGTTTGTTTCTTTTTAATTGCAGGTGATTGAACAAAGATGGCGGGCGGCAGTGGGCCAAGGAACGTGAACTCGAGGTACCAGAGAGCACGTCAGGACGCAGATGCCAGAGAGAACGCATCGGATGGGAGGAGGTAGAGGGCCAGGAGCAGCGACAGCGGGAGCGGCAGCAGGAGGGGCTAGCCTCCTCTAGTCAGGCCGCGTGACGTGCTGGAGGAGCGCTGTACCACGGACTCCTCGGAGGACGAGCAGGTTCTGGCGACGGACGAGGTTCGGGCGACGGATAGCGAGGGAGAGGCACAGGAGGGCGGCGAGGCCGGAAGTTGTTCCACTGCCTCTGCTGTGGCTAGCCCCTACTTGCGAGGTCCCTCAAAACTCCCTGGGCCTCCGCTTCCTCCCCTATGCCCAGTGATCCGCCCCCAGGGGGACAGGTAACTAAGTTTAGATTTAATCACAGCTACTTCATATAACCTGTTGAAAATTGTCAGAGAAACTAATAATGTTTGTTAATGACTTGTGTAGGCACTGGGAGGTTGTGTCGCCTGGTGACTCACGCAACCCCAACCACATCTTGGGGCTTCTGTGCAGGCACTATTACCCCGGCATTGTCACGCACAAGGGGACTGTGGGGCCGGCCAAATCGTGGGACCACTACAAATCTGCCCCCGATGCAGATTATGAAGACAAGCAGGAGCGGGTCAGGAGAGAGTTCTGGGTAAGTCTCATTCGCACAACTTTGATCAATACATCGCATTCATTTGACACTTTTTGACATAATGAATTGATACATTGTGTCTGTCTGCAGACTTTTTTCAGGTGTGAAGAGGGACAGGAGGAGAGGGCAGAGAAGAACTTGGTGAAAAGTGCCAGGAAACGCATCAGCAACATGCACTATGAGGAGCGCCTCACTTGCATCATCAAGTACTACGCCACGCGACTTGGTCAGAAAGTCAGCAAGACACAGGCAAGACAGATGCCTCTGACCCGGGAACAATACATTGAGGTAAATGAAGAAGAATAATACTAATTCATTTTGAGATTAAGTAGCTTTCATTTGGTCGTCTTACATCTCAAATTCTTTATGACATGTAGATGATTCCATGGTGGTGCGAGTCCTTTGCCGACTGCTGGGAGATGATCATGGACAGGTGGTTCACAGAGGGTTATATCCAGGAACACGAAGCCCACCGGGAGCGGGCTTTGCAGGCGACAGGCCCCACACACCACCAAGGCAACCGCAGCCTCGGCGAGTACAAGCAAGCTTGGGTACGTGAATTCATTTTTAGTATTCTGACGCTCCATTCTGCATGTTACTTCTAATCATCTTGTTGTCTTTCTCGTAGTCGGCGTCGCATGGTGGCCAGCCTTTGTCCACGTTCATGGCGTATGGACTGGCCCGCAAGGGAAAGGCGACTTCCGCTGTCACCTTCAGCCCGGATGACCCACCCGAGTCGTACAACAACCCGAGCGCCCACACCCGCATCAGCTCCTACGCGTCGGACGCAAGGTTGGTCCAGGGGAAGACTGGGATCCAAGCACCGACGACATTGATGGCACGACTGTCATGAGGATCGGATAGGGCAAGAAGCATGGGCGGTACTGGCTTGGCGATGGCACCCTCGAGTCCGGCTCTGTTCCCTCCCTCTCCCAGATCCGAGCAAGTACCCCGAGCGGAGGCCCGGCCATACGCCAACGGCCGTCCCCTTCACAGCAGCGGGTCGACGCACTCCAGGTTAGTCTAGTTTAACTCTTCGTACATTGATCTTTACATAACTTAGTTACCTTTACATTACTAAAACATTCGATTGAAATGTTGCAGGCCCATAACGAAAGGATGGCTCAAGAGCTACGGGACCTGGCGGCGAGGACCGAGGTGGCCGAGCGGGAAAGACAAGCCGAGCGGGCCGAGCGGGAGAGATAGGCCAAGCAGCTGGCGGAGATTACGATGTTCCTGCAGAACTTTGGGCAAGTGAACGGTGTACCTGTGCCGATGTTCGCTCCAGTGCCGCCGCCAGTTGTAGCTAGTCCAGTGAGTATGAATCCATATTGCTTCGACTAGTGCTTTCATTAGATGACCCACTCTAAGCGCCTGAATATCTTGTCCTTTATGCAGCCTCCGTCGGCGGGTTCGAATGACCAATCTCAGGCGCAAGCAGGCGGTGCCGAGTTTCCTTCACCAGGCACTCAGTTTCCTCCCCACCTTTAGTTTGTATCTCTTTTTCACCGCTTGATGGACATGTGATGCACTGTGATCCACTATCGACTTGTTTCGATGGTAATTGGACCTATTATGTTTGTGATGTCGTGTATGTGAGGTATTGTATTCGCGATGTGATATATATGTGTGGGATTGAGTTTGTGATGAGATGGATGTGATATATATATGCTATATTGTCTTTGTGATGCTTCAGATGTGATATATATCTTTTATATGCTGTGTTTGTGATTATAGAATAAAAAAAACAAAATAAAAACAATTAATTTTTGAGGCTTTGCCGGGTGCCCTGGCCCTGGCACTTCCCAGCTTTGCCGAGTGCCAGGGCCAGGGCACCCGGCAAAGTTTTTTCAAAAAAAAATATTCTTTGCCGGGTGCCCCATGACCTGGCATCCGGCAAAGAAATTACGAAAAAAATAAAAAACTCTTTGCCGGGTGCCCCCGCGGTGCGACACCCGGCAAAGAAATTATAAAAAAAATAAAAAAATCTTTACCGGGTGCCTCCCGGCACGGCACCCGGCAAAGAAAATTTGAAAAAAAAAATTAAAAAAAATCTTTGCCGGGTGCCTCTGACATGGCACCCGGCAAAGCAAGGGATGACGGAGCCGGCGCCGTAACGACCACTTTTCTTTGCCGGGTGCCGGGTTTGCACTCAGCAAAGTCTTTGCCGGGTGCCCGATAAAAAGCACCCGGCAAAGAAATCTTTGCCGACTAATTTTTTGCCGGAGGCTCTTTGCCGAGTGCTGCACCCGGCAAAGGCTTTGCCGAGTGCAAAGTAGCCTTTGCCGGGTGCATTCGGCACCCGGCAAAGCGCCTTAATCCAGTAGTGGCAGGCCATATGATGATCAGATCAGGGGTGACCAAGCGTTCAGCACCCCCCAAGCTATGGGTCAGCAGCCCAGAATGGAGCAACTAACTGTAGCTGTTTAGTTGATGAGAAAGCTCCTGGTGAACAAACAAGGTATAAGTGTAACAGAGAACTCAATCTCAACTCAACTCGAACTCCTCAAAGTTGCCCTTGCTTTTCTCTGAACTATTCCTCTTATTTATTTATCCCTATATAATCTTGTTATCAGATTCATCGATCATGGGTCGTCTTCTGTTCCCCTTATCCCATCCATCGATTGAACACTATATATAATTGGTCGGTCTAACGTGAATTCTATCAATGAGCTTCCATTTGGGGCTCGAGATTCCGTAATTTCATTCCAGTTTGATCGATTTGTATTGTGGATCCACGACCCAGGAGTCTGAACTGCTGCAACCCCACCTCAGCCATTTATTATGCAGCCACAGTGCCATGGAACTTAAGAGAAAGCTCATCCTCGACGAGTTCCAGAGGCGTTTCTCAGAGTTCGACCAAAATTGGTTGAATCCCTTCTCTGACAACAAGAAGCTCAAGGATGTGATGGGCCACAGAGCTGGAAGCTTCTCCAAGTGGCATCGGATTCGTGGATGCCACAAAAAGGATTCGGCGGTGGCTGATCAGAAGCTTGATGTGCTCAAATTGAACAAGCATCTCGATCGTGTTGTCCTCGATAAAGCAGCATTTGATTCATGTGTAACCAAAGTGCAGCTTGATGTGGTTCATGAGATTTGGGGACGCTTGCTGATTCTGCTGTTCCTCAGTTAGACCCTTCTGAGTTGTTTGTTGCTATATCTCCAAGGAAGCCATTTTTGGTTAACATACTCCCATGACACTGAGGTTTAAATGCAATTTTTAGGGCCACGACATAGTTTTATATTGATTGACTTGGGAAATTCGCATGCCTTTCTTCGTCAAAAAGTAGCAGCAGATCTTTTAGGGGTGACATTTTCTACCATAATTGTTTAAGTTGCTAATGGCTCCCACGTGGTTTGCAATTTTGAACATGCTGGTGGTGTTTGGTACATTTTACCATAATTCACTTCCAATTGTAATATTTTACCATTACTCTAGTAGAAGAATAGGAAGCATCGCTGCAAAGGGACGAAGACAGACGCAAAGACAGAGCGACAAACAGGCTCACAGAGGCTTCGATGTCCCGGATTCTAGATCCTATGGGCCTTGGCATGCCGAGCACATGGTGGTCCACAGCCCACGGGGGATCACCCTGTAGCTCCACCACTGATCCTACGGTAGTGCTAGCGCCCAGACGTCACTGATCCCTCCGTTTCAGGCTCCACGCGGGGCCCGTGCGACAAGAGGGGAATGGCGCGTGGCGCCTCCGATTCGGAAGGACCCGGCCGCAACGTTGTATAGATGCCTGCTGACGCTAGGAGGAGGACACACCGAGGCAATGCAGCAGAAGGTGGGGAGGAGAGATGCAACACCAAATCTACTTTTGAAACATATAAATACAATAGTTGCAACATACATCTGAAACGCGTATGTGTGAAACATATGCAACATCCAGATAAACACACTTGCAACATGCATCCGGAAACCTCTGAAACAACTGAAACACTTGAAACATATGCTTGCAACATGCCTCTGAAACAATTGCAACATGTGCAACATCCTTCGATCTATTTTTACAACATCCATGTGAAATAAATGCAACATACATCTGAAACTCTTGAAATATTTGAAACATACACATGCAACATAGGGGAGGGGAAGGCTGGGGCAGTAGATTTCGGCCGCCGGGTGGGAGGGAGCTCGGTCACCCAGGTGAGAGAGGGGATTGCCAGGGGTGGGATGGGCGCCGCGCTGGGGTGGGGAGAGCCGCGCCCACTCCCCAGCAACAACGCTGCGCCACCTCCATGGATCTCGCCGGGGTGGGGGAGAGGGCCACTGAATCCGCGTGCATTGGGCACTCTCGGTGGGTGAGGATGCCGGGGTGGGGTGGGGGGGGGGGGCGCCGCCATGGTGGGGGAGGAGGCCACTTTGGTGGGGGAAGGAACCACCGGAGTAGGGGAGGAGGACACCGGGGTGGGGAGCGTGCACGCCAGGGTGGGTGAGGGCGCTATGGCCGCGCTTCGGGGTGGGGCAGGGTGCGAGCGCGGAAGGGATAAGAATGGGTAGGAGGAAGCGAGGGCGAGCATCGCGTGCTAGAGTGAGCGGTCGGAGGCGTCCGTTCGAATGGGGATTTCTCCTTGGGAGCTGCGTCTGGACGTAAAGTCACGGGCGGGCGTTCTGTTAGTTGCATTATCGCAGATCATAATCTAAGTAGTAAAAAACTCGACCAGGGGGGTTAAGACTGCCCCCGTAGCATTTCAAATAAGAAGAAGGACCTTCTCACCCGGCCGAGAAAACCCCCTGAACCCCCGCCCTCACCCTTACACGGTGGTTTTCCGTCGCCCAAGTGAGAATTAGGCCGGTGCCCCCTAGTGCTTTGGTTATGGGGACGGACGAGGGGATATTTTTTAACCTCAGCCTGAAATTCGCTCCCACGGGGAGTCGAACCCAGGACCTGCGAAGTGACGCTGGGTCACCTAACCGTTTGAGCTATGCGCCCTTTGGCCTAATCTAAGTAGTATTTGAGTCACAATTCAACATTACAATATACTTATTTGAGTCACAATTCAACATTACAATATACTAATTAGATCCTAATCTAATTAGTAATCTGGTACAGTGTATGTGCAAACAAACATTTTCTATAACATTTGAAGGCAAATATGATTATTTCAAATACATCACAATCAGTAATCTAGTACTGTATATGATTACATATGGAAGCAAGCATCTTCCGTAGCATATATATATCTTATAAGGCTCAATGGAGAAGGATCCGACGAAACTTTATTCTTTTCTCCATTAGACATTATATTGTAGGTTGCTTTAAACATCACTTTCCTTGAGAGGTTTCCGGCCAAGGACAAAGAAGGTCACTGTAAAGATCTGTTCCCTGTGCTCATGCATCGTCCATTATTTCTTTCAAATTTTATTTTGGTTGCTCAACTCTATGATTCTGATAAGGACATTGTAGTTTCCTTTCAAGACTTACCGACAGCTTATGATGAGGTCATTGGATGCAGTATGCAGCATGCTAACAAGCTTACTGCTGCCTTTCGGAGCAATCCGGAGGAACTCCAGTGTACCAGCCTGCAATAAAATTAACGATAAAGCAGTAGCTTGAGACATTCTTACCCACAAAAGCCTGCAGATCATACGACTACCTAAAAACATGTCTCAGTACAGTCCTGTAACTTACAATTGCACGCATGAGGAACTTTGCGACACCAGAGTAACTGAAGTTGCTCCATGAGAAAAGGCGGGCATCTATGTCCCAGTACCATGGGCATGGAGAGTCCTCAGCAAGATCCCTCGCCAAGACAATCTAAAATGAAACAGAAGAGTCATTTCGCTATATATCCCAAAGTAATTTGACCTAGATCTGTCTCATTGAAACCATAGCCTGATGGTTTTAGTACAGCACCTCGAATCCAGCTTCTTTCATAGCCTGGATGCACTGACCTTAAGGGCCCCCCAATTCCACATCCTACATCCAAGACCTGCAGATTAACAAGGAAGACATGATTCAGAATTTATGAAAACTTCCTTTGATAACAAAATGTAAAACACCCTAAAAGGCACACTAAATGCGTCAGTGGAAAAAGGCTTCATTGATGGCAAATCACCAAGTGTGGATAAATATATACCATATAGTATGATTTCATTAAAATATTATGGTAGAAAACTCCATGTCCAACTCACTTTGAAGATAAACATTGTTCAAAACGAACCTTTTACAGAACTAAATAGTAATATTCACAAATAGACAAAACTCTATTTATGGTGGAGAAAACAGTATTACGGATCCACATAATATGTTTTTTGTAAATTATTTATGGTAGAAAATCTCTATGTCCAACTCAGTTTTGAAGATAAACATTGTTCAGACTGAACTTTGTATGGATCCAAATATTAACGCTCACAAGCAGATAACACAATTTTCGTACCACTTTTAGTCATATGAGTGTAGACTAGCTAGGTTCATGTCTGTCTATTTATCAATTACGGGCATATTTAGATAGATCATGATGAAAATTTATTAAAAGAAATGCTAATATTTGTTTTAAAATACATCTTTACATAACCGTTGTTTATGTCAGATATAGGTCGTAGTATTATTTTAAAAACTTGAAATATCCTAGCACCATAAAAAAAAAGCTCAAACATCTATTCTGCAAAATTAACAATGTTGTATTATTTTCTTTTTACCAACCTTCATCCCCTTTTTGAGCCCCAATTGAAGGGCAATAAAATGCTCAAACCGCTTGATGCTTTCGCCAAGTGTTTCACCATGCCATCTAAAGGATACACAGGCAGAGTTGAAGCTGGTGAATGCGCCATAATTTTGATATGGGCAATGTACGTTGTCTAGTATGTTGCAACTGGAGCAAAGTTCAAACATTACCTTGGGGCGAAATGGAATGATTGACCCCACATAAGTTCAACAAATTTTGTTATAAGATCATAATAAGTGTTTGCCTGATTAGTATAATAAAAATGCACACATTTAGCTCCGAAACTTGTCAACATTTGAGTATGTATTTAACTTCGGTTGAAATTGAAAGAACGGTATCTACCATATGTGCATAGTTCGACTTCCTGAATTCTTTGTCCCCTCCATGTATGTCGTGGTACTTCTCATATCTGAAACAAAATGAGCACTCGGGCCTCCAAGCAGTTAGGAGGAAGGTTTCGAATAAAAGAACAAGAAAAATTGCCTCTTCTGATAAATGGTGGCATCTTGTTGTTTGGCTGTTAGCAAGTAGTATAATATATCAATACACTTCTATTATAGAGGCCTTGTATATTTTTTTTAACACACACATTAAAAAGAGCGGCATGTGTTTGTATTGAGAAGGAAAAGGGCAAGAACCCCAACAACAATCCTAGACACCCAAGAATCTAGAAATTCATCCACGCCCCATGATCAGAGCAAACTATGACCTCAACCAGGAAACCATACACACCAACCGTTTGCCTGCAGGATCCAGGGCAAGAGGAATATAAATGCCTTGAGCCCCAGCCAAACTCCAATAGAACATCTGCTCAGACGCAAGCAACAAGGCTCCAGCCAAATTGGGTGAAAGGCCATACTCAAAATACACACCAGTTACAATGACCCCTATACAGGAGGAATGTGTCATAGTCTATGGACTAATAAAAGGTGCTGCTAAAAACGGTTCAATTCATTGCCTATCGATATCATATATGGAACTATTTAGATTCTCAGTGTTAAAACTAAAGGGCATCTGTCTCGTTCTGAGTTGACTGAGATATTGTATTTTTGTATGTATTGTAGTGGCTCTGTTCGCTTGCCTTATGAGCCGTACTCTTTCAGCGAAGGAACAATGTTTTTCTCTCACAATAAATCAGCGAACAGTACTTTCAGCCATGCCTTTTCAGCGAAGCGAACAGGGCCACTTTTAACCACTAAATCTCCATCCATATCTGCCCCTTCCTTCAACTACAAACTACTTCCTAACTGTCTCATGTCTCGTCCTCTTTCACTTAATCGCCAACCTGCCACGATGCACACCCTGGAAGTGTAGCACGTCCTGCCACATTGATGGAGCAGCGAGGTCCAGCCCTTGTTTAGTTATATTTCCCGTCGAACGTTTTAATTTCACACCCTTGCTCCAGTGACAGGGCTTACGGTTTGGCATTTAATTTAAAGATAATACATAGACATTTACTACTCTCTTTGTTACAAATTTTGTCATTTTAGCTTTTTAAGATACATAGTCATCTTTACTGTATATGTAGACAACGTATCTAGATGCATATAAAACTATATTTCTAGAAAATTTAAAACAACTTATAATTTAGAACAGATGGAGTAGCATCTAAGTCACATATCACCACACATTAGCAAGGGACTGATTTCAATGTTTGGCATTTGAAGATAAGACAGAGACAGTACTGTTCAACGGCTGATTCAAATTGATTCCTGGCGATGTTTCGCCTTTGAAAGGCCCTAGAAACATTTGAGGCCCCGGACTGTGACATTACTTCGTGGTATTATTCTGCATAAAAAACAATTTTAGGTAAACAAATTATGACAGAACGGATATAGAACAGATTATGACAAAAAGGTTTAAGTCTGATGTCCTAAGTCAAATCATTTGATTAGGTAAACAGATTATGACAAACAAGTCTCAAGCCACAAATAAATCAATTTCTAAAGATGTCCTAAGTCAATCTTTTTATTTAAGTCTGATGGAATTTTATAAAAAGAAAAACAACTGGTGTGTATTGGAGTTGTCGTAAATCAATCTTTATCGTAGAGTTGTCCTGCAGCCCCTATCCTCAGCCAAAAAAAACATGGGAGCTGGTCTTCAGACCCAGCCCGACAACCCCCGTCGAAACCATAGCAGGCGCCCGATACAAGTGAGGAGCCCGACGTTCAGCCACTTCCCTGCTCAGTCAAGTCACAATTCGTGAGTACCGACGCCGTGCCAGCTCATTCCTGACGATCAGCATCGCTATCGCTGCCTTCCTAGCCGCGGCTGCCTCCTGCAAGCATCCTGACCGCCTCCTCCACGCCGCAGCCAGCCATGGCCAGGTCTCTAGCCAGCTAGCTGGGCCAGTTCTCTAGCACGGGTGCGTGGCTAGTTCCAGGCTGCCAGGTCGCCTGCCGGCTGCCCCTCCTCCTGGTCCTGGCCTCCTCACTTTCTCAGCCCTGCTCTCCTGCATGGTAGCACAAGCGCACGGCTGCACTCCTATGATCCTGTTTGGTTGTCTCCTGTCTACACGGTGAGCTACTGAATTCAATCATCCACTAAGTTTCTCCTTTTCTAAAGTGTATAACATGTGTGGAATGTGACAAGGGCAGTAGCAGAGGAGGCATATAAAGCTCGTTTAACTATCATGTTAGGTATCGCTTGATTTCTCCTTTTGCAAGCTCTAGCCTTTCATGTACATGATGAGTCTAAAACATCAATAAATAACGCGAACTTTATGGAGATGCTTCAATGATATTGAAAGAAGGATCCTAGTGTTGCACTTGTGACCGGTGAAAAATGCTCCAAGGAATAATCAAATGATTTGTCCAGTAGTTCAGATAGATTTGGTTAGGGCTTGTACACAAGAGACAAGTGAGTTAATTAAAATTGAAATAGGTGATAGTTTTCTACTGTGCTTGTTGATGAGGAACAAATGGCTATGGTTGTGACGTATATATCACCTCTTAATTTTTATATTTCATTGGTTTTGTATTGTTGTTTTCAACTAACGATACTTTCCCCTTTTCTCTTGTATGTTTGTCAATGATAAAGGAAATGTGATTGAGAGGTTCCTTGGCATTCAGCATGTTTCTGATGACACCACATCACCTTCACTAAAGGAAGCATTGGACGCTATGACTGCAAGATATGGTCTATCTATTTCCAGGATTAGAGGCCAAGGATATGATGGTGATTCATATATGAGGACAGTTTCATGGGTTACATAGACTGGAATTGAATGAAAACCCATTTTCTTTTTACAGCCATTGTTTTGCTCATAAATTGCAGCTTGTGGTAGTTTCTGTAGCCAAGTGTTGTGGTTCAACCTTTGATTTCTTTAATTATGTCACTTCTCGATTGTCAATACTGTTAGTGCTTCTTGCAAGAGGAACGATCAACTCATTCAAAATCATGATGAGATGCTTGTAGAGCAATTACGTGGTGGTGCTATTTTTCCTGTGAGACGGAAAAACTAAGAAACTAGTCTTGCTATGCCTAGTCATACATGGTGGGCTGGGTACGCGTCACAAAACATTGGCACATGTTTTTTTCATGTGGTCCTTTGTACCGGAGATGTTAGAGAATATTAGTGGAGATGGATCTAAAGGGCAAAAGAAAACTATATGATCTAGATTGATACAAAGAATGGAGTCATTTGAATTTGCGTTTTACATTACAACTTATGATCAGAATGGAGTATTATTTAGCCCCCCTTGTCCCTTTCTAGATCCACCACAGGCGCCCTGTGTGGTAACTAAATGATGGACTAGGCCTGTAATAATGGATCACAGGTGGAACATGTTTTTTTTTCTGCCCGTCTTAAAGTTTTACGCCTTTATCCTGACCTCTAGAAGGAAGTATTTGTCTAGGTTCAGAAAATAATGTACTATTGGAGACACATGTTATCCGCACATGATGATCAATAATTTATCTATGGACATATGATTCTATTAAGGGAGGCTTCGTGAAATGAGAACTTGCCAGCTTTTGTAATGACGTATTGACCGTTTCTATACTAGTCAGCCAAGAGTGGTACTTCTGATGCTATGTAAAGTCTAGTCAAGAGAACGATGCGAAGTTAAGTCATATCTTAAGCAGGAGATTGAAACGGTAACAAAAAGCAAGTAGTTTCGTAGCATTCACATCAGAAACTATGCAGGAAATATGCTCTCAAAATAGGACAAAAAACACAAGAAAGGGATGCCATCGAGTTCTTTGTTTTTTTATGCTGGAGTATGCATATGAGCGAATGAGAATAAGAATGACCTGATCACAAAGAGCCTCTTCTCAAAATGCTTCTTTTCCAAATGGTCTGAGGTCACCCCGACCTGCTGCCGGCAAAGGTTGCCGTGAGTAGCCTGTATTTATAACCTGTCAATCGTGATGGACCTGAAAATCGATGAATTATTTTTCTGTGAGTGCATTCCAATATCTATCTGTCATCGTCTCCCAAGCAACATCGTGATGCTGTCACCTCAAGGAGGTGGGGAAAAATATCACACGAAGCTCAAATGGATTTATTGAGGTGGATGAGGTAGCTATTTCTAAATAAAGCCGGTCGCATTTTAACAAGTGGGTGATGCAACAACTTCTAGACGAATGAGAAGTTTAACTGCTCAAACAAACCCGTCACTATTACACAAATTGTTTTTTCCATCAACATACATCGCTGGTATTGTTAAAACCATTATATTGATGATAATATATCCTCTTAGTTGAGAATAAAACTGGCGGTAAAATCATCTTTACTACCGGTTTGGTTTGGGACAAAGATCGGCGGTGTTGGTATTTTGGGGCCCGTTACCCTCGCCGTATGGAGAGAAGCTTGGACAAGATAGGATGGGCCGAGCCTGCTAAGGAAGACGCCTAAACTAGATAGGACACATCAACTACTTGGAAGACAAGATGTTGCCTAGATAGCCTTGGGACCAAGCAAATCGTGATAACCCAATCGATCCAATATGATCTCTTTGTAACAAACTAGGAAACCGTAGATTCATATCATTCGGCATACCATCTGTAACCTTGCCCTGGACTATATAAGGGGAGATAGGGGTGAGCCGTGAAATACGATCAACACCTCATAGGTGACACATCAGCGCCCCTATAAACCCGAGCATATGATACAAGAGAAGCATTCTCCACTGAAAGTAGGGTACCACATGATGATGGTTACTAATTCCTTATTTCCTACCATCAACAATAATTCCATGGGAAGCAATGCTGATCCAAGAATATTAAGTTGGACACGTCACCAATCCTCCCACGTGGCCTCTCCCATGGATGCACAGGCCCACCAACCGAAGAAAAAGAATTCCGTGTCTCCGTATACTAGTATAACCCAAGCTTGTGTAATGGGAAAAGAGAGATAAAGAGGGTGTGTTGCATGTGTGTTTTTTTTATCATATATTATACATTCCGTCACACCGTATCTTTTGTACGATTGAGTATTCTCAGCACGTTCACTTTCATATGCTTATTTGAATCCCGTATTATCCATTGTATGAAGGAAGTACTATATTCTTGATGTACTGAGTATTGTACCTCAGCTGAAATCAGTATTTTTATGTTCAGTTTTTCACCTTTAGTTACTATCGTAGTCAGTATTTTTATTTTTTTCCAGTATTTTTCCTTGCTTTCATGCTCTCTATCAGCTCGTACATGCTTGCTAGACAATCAATTCACTACTCTTTACACACCGATGCATTAGTCCATCTACCATCAACTGTACCTGATTGCCGCAGCATCCAACTACTTCATGACCATTTCTGTCTCACTCATTCGTTCACTCTTAAGCACCTACGGTATCTCACCGTACGTACCGCCCGCGGCTGCGCCTCCCAACCGCACCATCACTACCTGCTACCTGTACTGCACTGCACCTGATAGCCTGTTGCAGCAACTCGTGGCCTCTTTCTCTGGAGAAAAAGCAGAATAATGAACGAACGAAAAGAAAGTATTGAATACTGAAGCAATAAAAAAAAACACCGAATCATCATCAGAACTGTTGATTTCTGTAAACTAGAGAAGCTAAGGAAGCGCCATCTCGTTTTTTATAGTAGTAGAGTATTACTACTGAAACGGTGGAGGGTCTCAAGCAGAGTTTGCATGGTTGTTGGGCTCGAACCTAGCTTAAGAGAAAGGGAGGGATATTATGATTTGGATCTGAGTAGCATGCATCTGATTTTTTGCATGATTTTTTTTTTGGATCCGACATGTACCTGTGGAACCCAAAATTACTCATTCATGACGCTTGCACTTCATCATAAAGTCCCCTCACGGTCCTTTCTCCATCTAACATGTCACTTTTAGCGTGGGCCCCGTAGAGGTTTAATCTATGGGACCCGACAGCTTGCGTGTCACTTACCATGGGTTCACCCGGGGTTTAATTTCTAAATCCAAAACATAAGCATCAAGGAGGAGATAAATATTAAGAATAGATATATAGTAGAGAAGAAAATATCAAGATTTATAGGAGAAGGATTTTATAGCAATTTCAAAACCTTAAGACGACCAATTTCTAACTAGGCTTACGTCCTACAGGCAGCATTGCTCTAATACCACTTTGTATCACCCGGTTTTAAAAACAAAAATCAGATACACACTATATGTGAGCCCAGGAAGTCAAATCTCACATATAGCCACAGATAAGGCTAATATCAATAGACAATGCTTAAATACATAACGTATTAGTATAAAGAATATAACCTCAGAGTATAGACAGCGGAAAGACAACTTCGATCTTCAGTGAAAACTCCAAATCCACAGGGACAACTGACTGGTTGATCACAAGCCTAATTCCTCCAAACTCTAGCAATCTGGTACCCATCCGGGATTTTTATCCAAATAATTGAAAAATAAAACAAGCGTAAGTATATGTCGTACTCAACAAATATAACATGGGGTTCTTAAGGCTCAAAAGGCTAACACTGGTTAACTGCGATTAGCTTTTAATGAGTCATGATTTTAGCAATTGAGTAGCAACAAGTTTATCATAAGCCCATAAACACATGATCAGGTAAACATGAATAATGAATAGCATAAACAATAATCATTAGTGAGCATCTTCATCATTAGTATCTTCAGTGTTCGTCATCTATTCCGTAAATGTTCTAAGGCCGCTCGTGACCGTGAGCATGGCTGATATACCAGTTTTACACTCTGCAGAGGTTATACACTTTCACTGTGAGTCGTGATTTACCCTTTCACCCGAGGTGATCAGCCTCTTGACCCACTACCAAGGAAGGTCGGCAGGGTTCACTATGAAGCCTTTCAAAGGTTCGTCTAACAAGTTAGGGCCATTAGATTCACTCGGCAAACAGATGTAGGAACCCCCTGTCGAATGGCACAATTCCATCACGGCTGTACACATAAGAGTAGAGGATGTCCTATACCCGATTCGGTAAGCCATTCTTACGCCAATAAAGGTAACCTCTAACAAGCTAGAAAAGGTCCTTATACTGAGCTAAAGCCAGAGCCATGTAGCCCTCACAGCTATACTATAAGTCCCGGATGATCACTTACAGATAAGTCCTTAGGGAGAGGAATCTAGAGCACCATAAACAGCCCAATGCTCTAGCCCCTTGTTCCATGTTGCTAAAAAGCATCTTTTAATGTTTATTGCATATACCATTAGTCAAGTTACAAGATCATGGTCTTTAATTGAGCACTAGCATCATACTACCCAATGCCATACCCCAAAGGTATCAAGGTACAAGATATCAAATATCTAGGACATCCTTATTGGCAACAAGGTAGACACATGCAATATGAATTAAATGATTAAAGGTGAATAGGTAACAAGGATGGTCCCATGCTATACTTGCCTTAAAACACCGATCCTTCGGTAAGCTTTAATCTTCAACTCTCTTCTTCTTCTTCTTCTTGATCGCCACGTATATCTCACCGACTGGACGAAATCATAAAGCACCACACAAGCATCCATACAATCATACATGAAGCAAACAATAGATCTAAATTAGAACAGTACACCAATCATAGAAAAATATGTCAAAGAGTTTGAAACACGATTCTACGCATCGCTATGAACACACAGTCGCGAAAAGCACGCTAATCAGAGCTACGGTTGAAAAGATACAACTACCGAAAGATCTACTCATAAAACTATTAACTTCATGTGGTTTAATTATATAAAAGCATATATAAGATATTTTATAGAGATTATAATTTAAGTCAAATTTAGATTTGATTTATAAAACTAAAGTGAAACAAATCTTATTCTATTTATATAATCCAGTTGCATAATTGTTATTTAAGATATGATTCAAACCATGAAATTCCAGTATTGGTGACATGACAAACACTGTTACTAACACGTAGATCTCGTTGCTATGAATCTAATGCAACTTGAATGCACTAAAATGGAATTAAAACGCAAAAGATATGAAATAAACAAGATTTCCTTTAATAAAATAATAGATTAAATCTAACAACGAATTTTAAAAGTTGAAAACATACTTAACAGTAGTATGAACATGTAGATTATGAAATTATGAACCTAACGCAATTTGAACGGGTCAAATCGGAGTTAAAACGGGGAAGTTACGACCTAAACAAATGTAGTGGCAAAACTGTAAATAGCTAAAAACGTATTTTTGAAGTCAATTAAACGAAATACGCTTTTAAAAGAAGAAAACAGAAACTATGGAATAAGCAAAGGACGGCGGGTTCTATTTTTAAAAAAGCGAGGGGCTCTTTAGCTAAACTTCCATGCGAAGGGGTATCGGCCATCTGGGGCCGTCGATTAGAAACTGGCGGCCATGATTGGATCGGCGGGGAAGAGAGAGAGAGCTGGACGCCGGCGATGACAGGGACGGCAGCGACGCTATGGCCGGAAAAGGGAGCTCGGCGGCAAACTTGAATACGAACTTAGGGTTCACGTTTTTCGATGGGGAAGCCACGGGAGAGGAGAGGAGAGGAGGTCAAGGCGAGCTCACCAGGGCGTACCTCGGCAGCGGAGAAGGACGGAGGTAGCTCGGTGGCGTCAAGCTCCCTCGGTGGGATTCGGACGTCGACGCTAGGCTGGCTCGGGGCGACAGCAGAGCAGGATAGGGCGCAGGGTAGGTAGAGGCGGACATGGGCTCGCTATTTAAGGAGCGGAGGGACTTGCGGCGCAAGGAAACGGCGCGGGGCGACCTCGGACTCTCAGCAGCGGTGGCGGTGGAGTCCGGTGGAAGCACGACGCGGGGGGGAAGACGCGACTGACCAGTGGGCCAGACCTGTCAGCGGAAGAGGGTGGAGGAGCGCGCGCTTGTGTAGCTTTGCTGCTGAGCGGACCGAGAGCGCGGGGCTCTTGACTAGGCCACGGCCTGGTGACGCGGCGCTGCAGGTGCTGGACTGCGGCTTGATAGGGCTTCGGCCCAAGCGAAAGAAGGAGAGGGGAGCGGCCCGAGAGGAAGGGAGAGCGGGCCGACTGGAACAGCACGGTGGGAGCGGGAGCAGGCCTATGGGCCGAAAGCGGAGGAAGGAAAAATAGAAAGGAAATTCATTTTTTTTCTAATACTTTTTCAAATGGATTTCAAATTCATTTGAACCATGAATCAAAACCAAATTTAAATATTATTTAAATATACTTTCAATTCAAAGAAAACTTAAAATTTTTGGTAAGCTTTCCAAGAATAAATTTTACACCTTTTTAAATTCTTTTACTTTCAAATTTTCTTTTCCATTCTTTTCTTTTACTTCAAATCCATGTTTAATTACAAAAGAAATTTTAACCATTTTGAATTTTCAATCAAAAACACTCAACCAAATACATCAAATGCAATAGCATGTATGCACAAACATGTTGCTAAACCTTATAATGAATTTTAATTTAATGAAAAATTTTATTTTCCTATATTTTATGAGTTCAAAATTCCAAATTAAATCATTTTAGCTCTATTTCCAAAAATTCAAATTTTAGGGTGTTACAGCCGTACATCCCATCTTCATCAAATGGCGATCCTCCTCCTTCTATAGTAGGGACCTTGTGTGGTTTTGGTAATTGAGTGACAACCTAGTTAGACTAATTGTGTTTATGTGAGATACATAGGTGATTAGTCCATAAGTACATGTGTGTGCGCAACATAGGCCATAAAGGTGAAAATGGCTTGGAGATGTTGCAAAGCTCACACATGTGATGATGAAGGAGCTCATTGCAAATGAGACATGACATTGAGTCATATGATCAAGGTGGAGAAGATCAAGACATGACTTGGCTTGATGGACCGGTTGCAAGCGTGAAGGGCAAGTCAGAGGCTTTGGAGCGATGGACCATATGGTGGTGAAGCTTAAGCAAGACTTGGCGCCGATGGACGAAGGCAACGGTGAAAAGCAAGTGAGGTTGAGATCGATGAACCAATATGATCACGTGATGATATGAAGTGGATCATATCATTATTGATCATGTTGGAGCATGTGTTGCATCGACATTGAAGGAGATGGAATGGAATGTGCAAGGCAAAGGTATAACCTAGGGCATTTCATTTCACCGGTCATAGGTGTGTAGATAAGTTTATGACTGGGTTTAGGATAGATGGCCGTACTATCAAGAGGGGCAAACTTGTTTGCATATCAGTCATCTAGTGCCACTCGAGTGATCTAACTTTGTATCATCGCTAGGATTGAGTGGCGTGGCAAGTTGAGTGGCTAATCCTTTAGAAAATTATTGTGAAAATGCTAACACACACACACAGATGGTGGTGTACACTTGGTGGTGTTGGCACATTTGCAAAGGAGAAGAAGTTGGAGTTGATGTGGATCAACTCGGTGAAGGAACAGAGGCAAGGGTTCAGAACTCCACCGGCAGAGTGTCCGCCCGTAGAGTGCGGATAGTCCGACGGTGCCACCGACGCCCTATATAGAAAAGACAGGATCTCACGGAGTGGACCGGACATTGGTCACGTGGTGATCGGACGCTGGGGTCTTACGTCCGGTCAGTGACTGTAGAGAGTGTGCAGGCGTCGGTCTTCGACCGGACGCTGGCAGGGTGCGTCCGATCGGGACTATTCACCCCCCTCTAGTCTGCCATCTCGACCTTACAAGTGGTATCAGAGCTAGGTCTCTTATTTGTGGTCTTCACCGACCCGAGAGGATGGCATCTAGTGGGTTGGATGTTTGTGAGACACATTTTTTATGGCACAAACTTTGCATTTTGGAAAAATCACATGCTTGATTATTTTCGTGCAAAGGGACCTAAGTTTTGGTGGATTGTCACTAGTGGTCTCACTCATGTCTTGGATCATAGAAATCTCACCAAAGCTCAAATAGTTCTCTATGAACTTGATGCACATGCTTGTTATTTTCCAATTGATGCTTTGAGCTTTGATTTAATGAAAAGGATAAACTATGTGGGAACCGCTCGTGACATATGGGAGTCAACCAAGCACACCTATGGTGATTCCTCCATGTGGGATGATGGAAAATTCAAGAAGGAGGATGAGCCCAAGAAGGAGGCGCATGAGTGTGTTGAGCATAGCCACAATTCAATAATTGTGGAAGATTGCTCCACCTCATGGTCAAGTGATGATGATGACAATGCCACAAGTGTTGCAAATGATGATGCTATCACATGCACACTTGATGGTGATGTTGGTTCATGCTCAAGCCATGATGATGATGCTACTACAAGCTCTCCAACTACACCACATTGTCTCATGTCACAAGGTGACATCAAGGTATCAAATGATAATGTGGTTGATCATGTTGATTCATATGATGAGCTTGTTAGTAGACTTGCTAGCATGACCATGTCTTTAGAAAATGAGAAAGCTAAAACATTGAAATTGGAAAACGAAAACTCATTTCTAAAGAACTCTTGTGAAGAACATAAGAAATTACTTGATGCTTTCAAATCTTCACATGATGAGCTAAAATTGAATCATGAGACACTACTTGCATCTCATGATGAATTATTAGAACAACATGCTTCTCTCATTAAAGTGTTAACAAAGAAACTTAAAAATAGTGAGAGCTCATCACATGAGTCAATTGATCAATCACATAATGTTGGTAACCCTTGTGATGTAGGCAAGAAGCATGTATCCACCTCTTGTGATGATTTATTAGCTATGCCATATTCTTCGCATATAGATACTTGTTCTACTTCTATGTCTTGTGAGACTAACCTTTTCAAGGAGAACAATGGGCTCAATGAACAAGTGAAGAAATTGAGCAACAAGTTAGAGAGGTGCTACAACTCTCAAGTCACCTTTGAGCATATGTTGAAGACTCAAAGAAACTTTGGTGACAAGAGTGGAGTTGGCTTCAAGACTAGCAAAGTCAATCATCAAGAATGCCGCAATGACATAAGTGGCATTGGCTTCAACAAGAGCAAGATCAAGGGCAAAAGATTGGGCAAGAGAAGATATGAAAGAGAGATGAAGAAGTAAGAACAAGAGAAGCTCTCTCATTTCATGTGCTTCAAGTGCCATGAAGTGGGACATCTTGCAAATGGTTGCCCCAATGAAGAAAAGCTCAAGTTGAAGAAAGAAGAAGAGAGGCTAAGGCATGTGAAGTGCTTCAAGTGCCGCACTTGGGGTCATCTTACCTCAATGTGCCCAACCAAGCAATTGGTGAAGCAACAAGTGAAGCCTCAGCCAAAGCCACAAGTTGAGCAAGAGAAGACACCCCAAGAGCAAATCAAGATCAACCATGAAGATGGTGGTGATTTGATGATAAAGAAGAAGAAAACAAGAAGGGGTGGAAAGGCAAGGCATCCAATACAAACTCAAGATGCTAAGATGATGAGCAAGAATGAAGATGAAAAGAAAGATTATGCTCACATCAAGTGCTTCAAGTGTGGAAGTACGGGACACTTTGCCTCTAAGTGTCCTACCAAGCTTGAGAAGAAGGCTCAAGCAATCCATGAGAGGCAAGGCAATGAGAAGCACCACATGAGTAAGGAAGAGAAGGCTCACTCAAAGAGAAAGTGCTACTCATGATGGAAAAGGGGACACATGGCACATTCATGTCCCCTAGGTAAAACTTCTAAGCCTATTTCAATTGATAATGATTCTATGCTTAGGAAGGATGATAATGGCACATCTATGGTTGCTATTGCAAAACATCCCTCTATTCATACTAAGGCTATGCCTAAGTATGTTGCTCCTAACTTGAGAGGATCCAAACTTGTTTGGGTACCATCAAAAAGTGGATGATTGATTGTAGGTACCATCGGCATTGGAGACTTGATTCAATTGATTTCATATTGATCATCATATGTTGAGTCAAGATATGAAGCCTAGTGCGCATCCAAACCCAATGCCAAGTGAAAATTGAGTGAAGTCCAAGTGCTATCAACATACAAGTGCTATAATTCAAGTTGTTGGTGATTCATTGGATATATTTGATGACTTGCAAATAATTGAGTTAAAGCTTGCTAGTTGGATGATCATGAGCTAACCAAGGTATATCTCTTGTTGATCATTTCATTTGGGTGCATATGAGTTGATTGAATTGGATAAATATGCAATGTTGCTTGCTATAAGTTGATTGAATGGATAATTGCTTAGTAATGAAGTTTGGATTGATTTTGTCACACCCAATTTTAAGGATAAAATTGAATGCACAAAACTCGTGTGTGCCCAGGAATCAATCACACACACAAGCTGACAAATTACATAAAGTATCATCACGCTGTCTCATACATCAGAGTTATAATAAAACTTAGTCTTATACATCATAGCGAAAAAATAAAAAGATAATAAAACTCTCGTGGCCGTCGTCACAGGGAAGGTCAACTGGTTGACCACAAGCCTAATAATTCTCCGGGAAATCCTCATACCCGTTGTCATCTGTTACCCATCCGGGTTTTTATCCAAGTAAAGAAAATAAACAAGTGTAAGTACATTCCGTACTTAGCAAGCTAACATGGGGTTATGAAGCTCAAAAAGGATAGACCCTGGTTTACTGCAGTTAGCATTTTTAATAGGTCAAGCTTTTATTCTCAGGTATTATCAAGTTATGCTTAAGCTCCCATTTAATCCCATATGAACAATTATCAGAGTCAAGTGTATCATATATCCATCATATACCATCATAAATGATCATCAACAAGTATCCAATTATTCTGTGAGTTTTCTGGGCCGCTCGTAACCGTGAGCACGGCTGTTATAATAGTTTGTTACCCTCTATAGAGGTGGTGCACATTCACCGCAAGTCGTGATCCCCATATGCCCGGGTTAATTACTCCCATGTCACTACCAAGGTGAGCGGGCAGGGTACACTATGAAGCCATTTCATAGGTTTCCCTAACAAGTTAGGGCCACTAGGTTTCCTTGGCAGGCATATGTAGGAAACCCCCTTTCCTATGGCACATATCCATCGCGGCTATACTCATAGGAACAGAGGCGGCCCTATACCCAAAGTGGCAAGCCCCATTTGCGCCAAAAAGGTAACCTCTAACTAGCTAGGAAAGATCCTATTACTGAGCTAAAGTCAGAGCCATATGACTCTCTCGGTTGCACTGTCAGTCCCAGCTTTTGCCGATAGATAAGTCCTTATGGAGGGCCGGGAGCAACATGAACAAAGGTCATTTGCACTTTCGCCGTATGGAACAGTTGTTATAAATCATGTTACTCACTTTGTTCCATAGTATCATTCATCAACATGTATGTCAAGTCCAGTTAGAGCACTAGCAATCTACCCATATGCATTTAACCCATAGGAGACAAGGAACATGATAAACAATCACTAGGATGTCCTTACGGGTATCAAAATTAGACACATGCAAATGAGTAATTGATTAAAGTGAAATAGGACATCAAGGAAGGCCCATGTTATACTTGCCTTGGTTCACAAACTCGTGCTGGTCCTGCTGGTCGTCGAAGAGTTCTTGGTCTCCCACGTTTTCCTCACCGTCTGAACGCGACCAACACAGCAACATACAACATTCCAAAAGCATTCATGCAAAGCAAACATTCCTATCATTAGAACAGTACACCAATAGTATTGAAATCAAGATAAAATGTTTGTAAAACTAATCTACGTCTCGCTACGATCACGTCAACGCGAAGTTCACGAAAAAACGGAGCTAAAATGCGAAAGTTATGATCTAAACGGGTTTTCCTATAGCCATATATTTAATTAAATATAATCATGAAATTAAAAAGTTCCAAACTTGACTAACAATAGCTCCAACCTGTAGCTTATGAAATTACGAAGCTAACGCGATTTGAATGGATCAATTCGGAGCTAAAACGACAATTTTATAAGCGAAACAGTTCAAATGGCATTTCTGTAAATACTGAAAACGTATTTCTGACTTAAGCCGTGGAGTTTACTCTTTCCAAACGGGATTGCGCATTCGGGGAAATACGCTTTGGGCTGCGGGTTAGGACTTAGAAAAGTCTAGGGACTCTTTTGCAAAATAGCCACGCGAAGGGGTAACTTCTAATCCTGGCCATTGATCTCGCGATGGGCGGTTAGGATCGGCCTGGGGAGGGAAGGCCGGCCGGAACAGTGTCACCGGTGGCCAGGCGCCATTGCCGGCGGCGTAGTCTCACCGGTGAGCTCGGTTAGGGGGGCTAGGGTTCGCCAAATGGGAAACCGAGTGCACCGGGGGACGCGGGGAAGGAAGGGGGTCGCGGCCATGCCGTTACGGTGGTCGAGAGCAGCGGCTAGCGCAGTGGCCGCCATGGCCAGCGACCATGGCTCGCGGAGCTCGCGGCCAGGGCTCAAGAAGCCAAAAAAATGAGAAATAAGTTGCTCGGGGAGATAGAGGGGAGAATGGCGAGTCTCACCGCGGTGAAAATCGGAGCAGAGGCGGCTCGGTGATGATGGTTCGCGCGGAGGTCCCGAGCTCGACGATGGCGGATCCCGGTGACCACGGCTGCGGCCTTCCTCGGTGCTTGGCAAGCGCAAAAACGAGAGCGGGGGGCAGCCGGGTGCGCGCGGGGGGTCGGGCTGCTATTTGAAGCGGCCGAGGCACGAGGAGGGGGCGCTCCCATGACGCCGTTCGTGGGCGATGGTTGCGGCTTCACGACTTGACTGTCACGGGGCGAGCGGGAGGTTGGGGGCGGCGCCGACAGGTGGGGCCAGGCGGTCAGCGGCTGGGCACGGGCGCAGGCACGCGACAACGGTTGGCGCGGCTGCTGGGCCAAGCGGCCAAGGCACGCGGCTGGGCCGGCGATTGGCGGGCCGAGCGGGGAAAAGGGGAGAGGGGCCAGCGGGCCGAAAACAAGGAAGGGGAGGAGATGTTCATTTTTCCTTTTTATTTTCCAAACAAATTTTCCCAAAAGCATTTTCAAATATTTTTTTTTGAATTCATTTGAACTCTAATTCAAGAACAATCATCCCATGAATAAATATTGCAGCAGCATGTATGCATCCAAAAGTTTCTAATCTTATAATTGATTTTAATTCCCCAAAAATTATTAATTTCCTATAATTGAATGCACACTTATTAACATAATTAAATTAAATTTACTTATTTTAAAAGAATGAAAAATTTTGGGTGTTACAATTCTACCCCCTTAAGATGAATCTCGTCCTCGAGATTCGGGTGATTGCTTACTCAAACAGTTGGGGATAAGTCTTTCTCAGATCCTCTTCTCTTTGCCAAGTAGCCTCATCCTCTGTATAACGATCCCACTGCACCTTGCACATCTTTACTGTTCGGCTTCTCGTAACTCTTTCGGCAGTTTCCAAGATCTTTATCGGATACTCTTCATAAGTAAGATCTTCCTTGACAGCAAGTTCTTCCAAAGGAATTTGTTCTTCTGGTACCCTCAGACACTTTTTCAACTGGGAAACATGGAACACGTCGTGCACACCGGACAAGCTCTCAGGTAGTTCCAACTGATAAGCTACTTCTCCACGTCTCTCTAGGATCTTAAAAGGTCCTATATACCTTGGTGCTAACTTTCCTTTCATACTGAATCTTCTCACACTTCTCATTGGTGACACTTTCAAGTACACATAATCATCAATCTCGAAAGTCAGCTCTCTTCTGCGGGTATCAGCGTAACTCTTCTGTCAGGACTGAGCTACTTTCAAATTGTCTCTAATCATTCTCACTTGTTCTTCCGCGTTTCTAAGGACATCGGGACCAAACACTTGAGTTTCTCCAGTCTGATTCCAGAACAAAGGCATTCTACACTTACGTCCATACAACGCCTCGAAAGGTGCCATCTTGAGGCTCTTTTAATAACTGTTGTTGTACGAGAACTCTGCGTAAGGCAGACTCTTATCCCAACTATCACCATACTGAAGTGCACAAGCTCTCAACATATCTTCCAAAATCTGGTTGATCCTTTCAGTCTGTCCATCGGTTTGCGGGTGGTACGCAGAACTGAAATTCAACTTTGTTCCCAAAGATCTATGTACTTTATGCCAGAATTGTGATGTAAATTGGGTGCCTCTATCCAACACAATTTTCTTGGGAACACCATATAAGCACACTATTCTTTTCATGTACAACTCTGCTAATCTTGCACCATTATAGGTAGTCTTGACTGGTAAAAAGTGAGCAACCTTGGTGAGTCGATCCACTATTACCCATATTGAATCATAACCTCTTTGAGTGCGGGGCAGTCCTACAATAAAATCCATACCAACTTCTTCCCATTTCCATTCAGGAATCTTCATTGGTTGTAGTAACCCTGCAGGTCTTTGATGCTCAGCTTTCACTCTTTGACAAGTGTCACACAAAGCCACATATTCTGCCACATCTCTCTTCAAACCATACCACCAATACTTTTCTTTGAGATCCAAGTACATCTTGGTACTTCCAGGATGTATAGAATAAGCAGACTCATGGGCCTCTTGCATAATTGCATCACGAATAGCTTTCACTTCAGCTACACATATCCTTTTTCTGAACCAAAGAGTTCCATTCTCATCCATTCTAAATCCGGGTGCCTTTCCAAGCACTATATTCTCTGCTATCTCCTTAAGTTTTTCATCCTCCAATTGTCCTTTGCGTATCTCCTACTCCAATATAGGCTATATCACCAATTCCATTGCATTAGTGACCAGGCTCAAGTTGAGATACTCCATTTCAGCACACAACTCTGCTGACATAGATGTTATCTAAATTCCATTGGCATAGCTCTTTCTGCTAAGTGCATCAGCTACGACGTTTGCCTTTCCTTGGTGATAATGCACTTCCAAATCATAGTCTTTGATCAATTCCAACCAACGATGTTGTCTTAGATTCAGATCTGATTGGGTGAAGATATACTTCAAACTCTTATGATCAGTATAAATATCACTCTTATGTCCAATTAGATAATGTCTCCAGATCTTCAAAGCATGAACCATAGCTGCCAATTCCAAGTCATGAGTAGGATAATTCAACTCATGCTTCCTTAGTTGTCTAGATGCATATGCAACCACCCTTCCCTCTTGCATAAGCACACATCCAAGACCCAAATAGGATGAATCACAATATATAGAGAAGTTCTTGTTTAAATCAGGCAAGATTAATACTAGAGCTGTAGTCAATCTCTTCTTTAGCTCTTCAAAGTTTGCCTGGCATTTATCCGACCATACATACTTAGCATTCTTTTCCAACAGAGCTGTCATGGGCTTGGCTAGCTTGGAAAAACCTTCAATGAACCTTCAGTAATATCCAGCTAATCCCAAAAAGCTACGAATCTCACTTACAGTAGTTGGTGGTTTCCAATTCAGTACATCTTGCACTTTGCCTAGATCCACTGCTATTCCACCATTGGAGACAACATGACCCAGAAAAGAGACTTCCTTTAACCAAAACTCACACTTGCTCTGCTTAGCGTACAACTTATGTTATATAAGCTTTTGCAAGACCAACCTTATGTGTTCCGCATGTTCTTCTTCAGTCTTGGAGAATATAGTATGTCATCTATGAATACTACCACAAATTTATCCAGAAACTCCATGAACACCTTGTTCATCAGATACATGAAGTATGCAGGTGCATTGGTCAATCCAAAAGACATAACGGTGTACTCATATAATCCATACCGTGTAGTGAATGTTGTCTTGGGTATGTCCGAGTTCCGAATCTTAAGCTGATGATACCCAGATCGGAGATCAATCTTGGAGAACACATGTGCTCCTCTCAACTGATCAAACAAATCATCAATCCTAGGCAAAGGGTATTTATTCTTGATGGTAACCTCATTAAGTGAGCGGTAATCCACACACATCCGTTGACTACCATCCTTCTTATCCACAAAGATCACAGGTGCCCCCCACGGGGAAGAACTGGGGCGTATGAAACCTTTTTCTTGCAACTCTTTTAGTTGTTTCTTAAGCTCTTCTAATTCATTAACTCCCATTCTATATGGACGTTTAGCTATTGGTGTAGTTCCAGGTAATAATTCAATAATGAATTCAATGTCTCGGTCAGGTGGCATACCTGGCAAGTCATCGGGGAAGACATCCGGGAACTCCTCCATGACACGATCTTGTTCATAGACTTCACCATCTAGCTGATTCACTGTGGCTGTAGGCTGAGCTTGCACTACCACTTCTACATAGATTCTATCCCCATTAAGTGATGTCACAACCACAGATTTCTCCTAACACTGAATCACTGTCTGGTGTTGTTTCATCCAATCCATTCCCAGAATAAGATCGATTCCCGCTGTTCTCAACAATAGGCTTCACTTTGAAGTCTAAACCCCTTAAGGAAATGCTAGTTGAGGGGCTCCAATAAGAAGCGGGCATACTACCTCCCGGGGAATTCACTAGTATTGGGTTTTTCATGGCACACAAAGATATGCTATGCATTCTAACAAAAGCTTGGGAGATAAAAGAATGCGAAGCACCAGAATCAAAAAGTACGGTAGCAGAAATAGAGTTGACGCTGAACGTACCCAACATGACCTCAGGCGTCTCCTGAGCTGCATCGGATGACACATAGTTCACCTTCACTGTGAGAGGTGGTCGGGCATTGAACTTCTGATTGTTGGTCTGGTTCTGAGGTGCTTGTTGGTTCTGCTTCTTAGGACACTGATGAGCATAGTGACCTACTTCTCCACATCGGTAACAGGCATTGGGATTGTTGGGTGCACCACTCTTCACAAGAGCATTGTTAGGCACTCCCTGGCGTGTTGTAGGATTGCTGGTCTGTTGCGGGGGACGCTGATTTCCAAACTATTGCTGGTACTGAGAGCGTTGCTGGAACTGGTTCCGCTGAGGATACTGACCACGATTTCCCTGGTGAGTTGGTCCTTGATTCCTCTGCTGGAAACCTTGCTGGGGATAAGCACGTGGGCGAGTGTTGCTTCTAGAAGCTTGCCCTTGGAGCCTTCTTCTCTTAGCTTCCATCTCCCTGCGCTTATCATCAATCACAATTGCGCGATTCACCAAAGACTAGAAGTTAGGATAAGTATTAGACATCAGCTGGAGCTGCAGTGCATCATAGAGTCCCTTGAGGAAACGGCGTTGCTTATCCTTGTCATCCGCTACATCATTAGGAGCGTAGCGTGATAGTTGTGCGAACTTGTCCCGATACTCCGCCACAGTCATTGATCCTTGCTTGAGAGATCTGAATTCCTCCTGCTTCAGTTCCACTAGTCCATCAGGAATATGGTATGATCGGAAACTGTCCTTGAATTCCTGCCAAGTGATAGCAGGAGCATTGTTGGGACGTCCAAACTGGAATGATTCCCACCAATCCTGAGCAGCTCCTTGGAGTTGCCCAGAAGCGTACAACACCTTCTCAAGGTCGTTGCATTGTGCTATGTTCAGTTGTTTCTCCACAGCACGCAACCAATCATCGGCCTCCATAGGGTCTGAGGCATGGGTGAACACCGGTGGATGACCTTTCATAAACTCTCCATGCTTATCTCTAACCTGGATAGGCGGTGGCCCTCTTGCAGGTTCATTGTCCAAGCGCTGCATCATAGCTTGCATCAGCTGCGCTTGCATTCCCAATATCTGTTCCATGGTCACAGGTGGCGGTGGTGGATTTATAAGAGCATCACGCCCACGACCATGGCCTCTGCCTCTTCCTCCTCTTGCGGCCATCTGTTTTCCAACAAATGTGCAATATTTAGAGATTTTTCCAATTATAGAGAGCTTACAAAAGATAAGAAACAATGCTGAGAATTTTCTAGACAAGATTCAAATTCAGCAGTTCAGTAAAACTGTTATAACTCGAGTTTCAGAGATCCAACAAAGGTGCACCAAGATTCATTAGAAAGCTTAGGACCTCAGCGACAACTTTCATTTAGACCACTTTTACAGATTCGGACTCACACATAGTCAAAAGTAGAGCTAAACCGAAACTGTTCTGAGTTCCAGACTGCGCAGGAACATCAACTTGTGATAGCTAGATCTCCCAAACCTGAACAGCTATTGACGTGATTCCAAAGACACTAGAAAGATACAGAGGTCTAGTCATCTCCACAAAAATTTCAGAGTTTTTATCATCCCAGATTTCGAGATACCAGATAAAAAAACACAGGCTGCTTCAGAAATCAGCACAACAGATATAAGATAAAGTGAAACATCTGCATTAAGATTTCATTCTAAACTTAAAGTTCCAATCTAAGGAAGTTGTGGACATGCCCACAAACTTCCAGCAATCAAGCAAAATACCAAATCAACCAAGTTCACAAATTAAACATCTAATCAACCAAGTTCACAAGACCAACAAGACTAAATAAGAACACGAACTAACGACGTGATAATCTAGATCAAGGCACCTAACACCTATGGAGCGGTGTCAATCATGGTGAAGGACTGGCGCTTCTTCTTGTAGATGGAAGGCTGTCCAAGTTGTGCTCGAAGTTCATCCACTTGTTTCTGAAGACGTCTCTGCGCCCTCTGAGATGCACGCGGTTCTCCTTTGACTTCATCATCCACTCCCTGCATAGCGTGGACATGCTGCACCGTTGCCTCCAGAGTTGGGTCATTCTCTGGTGGAGCCAAAACCTGCCAAACACCCTCATGATCATTTCGAGGAAGGAACCTGAAGCGATCCTCCCTCATGGCCTCAAAGCAACGACCATGGTAGTGGATGTAGGCATTCTGTGCTGCATCCTCCATGCCATCCAAAGCATGGGCTCTCCTGGCAGGGGCACAGTGGACAACCTCCACCTCATGTCCATTATTGATATCGTTCCAAGCGGTGACCACCAACTCTACCTTCCAGAAGGTAGCCTCCAATAGGTGCTTGTACTCGGCACAGTGGTAGCTGATGGAGGCGTGCAAGTCGGGGAAGTAGTCGTCCAACACGTGGGTGAGGAGAGTGTGGTAGTAGGCTGTCTCTGGAGCTGGCTTGAAGTAGTACTTGCACTTCCAGCCAATCTCCTCATCCTCCACGGGGGTAGCTGGGGAGGGTGCAGGTGTAGGGGAAGTAGCCATCGACTCCTTAGGTGTAGCTACCACAGGGTAGACGGGCACGGCGACTGGTGTAGGAGCAGGTGTAGGCGTCGATGTAGCCATCTCCTCATCGTCGAAGATGATCACAATCTCCCTCTCCACCGGTGGGGCACGCGGTGTGAACATGGCACGATAGCCGGCGGTGCTGAGTCAAGCAGTCTTCGGATTATGAGACATCTATAGATTTAAAGTGAGTTAGAATTAGAATCAACAATTTTAAATAATAGATTAAGGTATGAAAAGCATAAATGTTTTAACAAAATAACAAGAATAAGTCAGTAAGCAAGAAACCAGAGGAGCAAAGATGCTAAAACGACCATTTTCTAACTAGGCTTGCGTCCTACAGTCAACATGGCTCTGATACCAATTTGTCACACCCAATTTTAAGGATAAAATTGAATGCACAAAACTCGTGTGTGCCCAGGAATCAATCACACACACAAGCTGACAAATTACATAAAGTATCATCACGGTGTCTCATACATCAGAGTTATAATAAAACTTAGTCTTATACATCACAGCGGAAAAATAAAAAGATAATAAAACTCTTGTGGCCGTCATCACAGGGAAGGTCAACTGGTTGACCACAAGCCTAATAATCCTCCAGGAAATCCTCATACCCGTTGTCATCTGTTACCCATCCGGGATTTTTATCTAAGTAAAGAAAATAAATAAGTATAAGTACATTCCGTACTTAGCAAGCTAACATGGGGTTATGAAGCTCAAAAAGGATAGACTCTGGTTTACTGCAGTTAGCATTTTTAATAGGTCAAGCTTTTATTCTCAGGTATTATCAAGTTATGCTTAAGCTCCCATTTAATCCCATATGAACAATTATCAGAGTCAAGTGTATCCTATATCCATCATATACCATCATAAATGATCATCAACAAGTATCCAATTATTCTGTGAGTTTTTCGGGTCGCTCGTAACCGTGAGCACGGCTGTTATAACAGTTTGTTACCCTCTGCAGAGGTGGTGCACATTCACCGTGAGTCGTGATCCCCATATGCCCGGGTTAATTACTCCCATGTCACTACCCATATGCATTTAACCCATAGGAGACAAGGAACAGGATAAACAAACACTAGGATGTCCTTACGGGTATCAAAATTAGACACATGCAAATGAGTAATTGATTAAAGTGAAATAGGACATCAAGGAAGGCCCATGTTATACTTGCCTTGGTTCACAAACTCGTGCTAGTCCTGTTGGTCGTCGAAGAGTTCTTGGTCTCCCACGTTTTCCTCACCGTCTGAATGCGACCAACACAGCAACATACAACATTCCAAAAGCATTCATGCAAAGCAAACATTCCTATCATTAGAATAGTACACCAACAGTATTGAAATCAAGATAAAATGTTTGTAAAACTAATCTACGTCTCGCTACGATCACGTCAACGCGAAGTTCACGAAAAACAGAGCTAAAATGCGAAAGTTATGATCTAAACGGGTTTTCCTATAGCCATATATTTAATTAAATCTAATCATGAAATTAAAAAGTTCCAAACTTGACCAACAGTAGCTCCAACATGTAGCTTATGAAATTACGAAGCTAACGCGATTTGAATGGATCAATTCAGAACTAAAACGATAATTTTATAAGCGAAACAGTTCAAATGGCATTTCTGTAAATACTGAAAACGTATTTCTGACTTAAGCCGTGGAGTTTACGCTTTCCAAACGGGATTGCGCATTCGGGGAAATACGCTTTGGGCTGCGGGTTAGGACTTAGAAAAGTCTAGGGACTCTTTTGCAAAATAGCCACGCGAAGGGGTAACTTCTAATCCTGGCCGTTGATCTCGCGATGGGCGGTTAGGATCGGCCTGGGGAGGGAAGGCCGGCCGGAACAGTGTCACCGGTGGCCAGGTGCCATTGCCGACGACGTAGTCTCACCGGTGAGCTCGGTTAGGGGGGCTAGGGTTCGCCAAACAGGAAACCGAGTGCACCGGGGGACGCGGGGAAGGAAGGGGGTCGCGACCATGCCGTTACGGCGACCGAGAACGGCGGCTAGCATGGTGGCCGCCATGGCCGGTGACCACGGCTCGTGGAGCTCGCGGCCAGGGCTCAAGAAGCCAAAAAAACAAGAAATAAGCTGCTCGGGGAGATAGAGGGGAGAACGGCGAGTCTCACCGCGGTGAAAACCGGAGCAGAGGCGGCTCGGTGATGGAGGTTCACGCGGAGGTCCCGAGCTCGACGATGGTGGATCCCGGTGACCACGGCTGCGGCGGTTGCGGCCTTCCTCGGTGCTTGGCAAGCGCGAAAACAAGAGCGGGGGGGCAGCCGGGTGCGCACGGGGGGTCGGGCTGCTATTTGAAGCGGCCGAGGCACGAGGAGGGGGCGCTCCCACGACGCCGTTCGTGGGCGACGGTTGCGGCTTCGCGACTTGACTGGAGTGGGGTGAGCGGGAGGTTGGGGGCGGCGCCGACAGGTGGGGCCAGGCGGTCAGCGGCTAGGCGCGGGCGCAGGCGCACGGCAACGGTTGGCGCGGCTGCTGGGCCGAGCGGCTGAGGCACGTGGCTGGGCCGGCGATTGAAGGGCCGAGCGGGGAAAAGGGGAGAGGGGCCAGCGGGCCGAAAACAAGGAAGGGGAGGAGATGTTCATTTTTCCTTTTTATTTTCCAAACAAATTTTCCCAAAAGCATTTTCAAATAATTTTTTTTTTGAATTCATTTGAACTCTAATTCAAGAACAATCATCCCATGAATAAATATTGCAGCAGCATGTATGCATCCAAAAGTTTCTAATCTTATAATTGATTTTAATTCCCCAAAAAATTATTAATTTCCTATAATTGAATGCACACTTATTAACATAATTAAATCAAATTTACTTATTTTAAAAGAATGAAAAATTTTGGGTGTTACAGATTTGTGTTGGATAAATTCATGAGATGACATTTAGTAAGTGGATTGAATGGATTTATGTCTTATGAAAGTATTCAAACAAGTTGGTTTCAAGTTTAATTCATACTTGATGAAGTATAGCTCAAGTGATTGAAATCTATCCTATATTAAAAATCTGAGCTAGCTGTGATCTTAGCCATGTTTGAGTGATAAAAACTTATTAGATTGGCATAAAAATTGGTGTACATGCTCTAGACTTATGGTATAAGATTCTGTAAAATTTTCATGAGAATTGGATAAGAAATGCTTTAGTTTTTGAGTGGATCTCGGCAGCTATAGTGCAGCAGTTTTCAGCATGTAGCAGTGGTGGAAGAATTGAAATCTGGTAGCAATATAGAAGTCAAATGAATCTCAATTTTTACAGCTACTAGATAACTTAGTAATGCACACCTCCACCAAATTACGTGGTATTTGGACCTGTACCTTGGAAAATATGCTTATTCCTTTAAAGAGTACAAAATCTGTCAGAAAAGTGACAAATGTTGGATTGATCTAGAGTCACTTTGATTGAAAGGTCCTCAAGTTGGAAACATGTTTATAAGTAATTGAGGCACATAAGTTTAGTTTGAGATGATCTACAAGCATGACAAGAAAAGAGTACAAGGCCATTTGATTGTGGAGTGTACTTTACACACATTCGGTACTCAAATTAGAAGATCAAGATCAAACTTAAGATAAAGATGAAGTTTAAGTTCTAGTGACTATTGGAAATAATTTGGTGGAAAGAAAAGGACTTAAATAAGTAGAAAGAAAAGGATTTAAAGAAGGAATCAAGGTTACTCATCAAATTAAGTCCATCATCTGGATTAATCAATCAAGTCATTTCAAGTGAGTGTCAAGGATGGTTCTTGGAGAGAGGTCAAGTGTAGGGGCTTGCCGCCTATGAGTAGTTAAACTAAGTGTGGTACTTGGAAGGCTAACATGGAAGTGGTGATTCGAGGCACATTTGAGATGCTTAGTTGAAGCAATCAAAAGGATTGGTCAAGAAAAGCAAGCAACACCCAAAAGAAAGCTAGTCATGATATTTCAAGTGGTATTCCAAATAGTTCTCTCATGCAAGCAAAGATCAAAAGATGAAGCAAGTCAACCACAACAAGAAAGTACACTTGATCATAAGTGGTATTCATTTCATATCGGTGAAGAGTAGAATTCAAAATGGTGTCTATTGGTCTTCGTCAAGCTTATAATTGGACTTCACATTGCTATTGGAGTAGTGAATTGGAATCTATGTGATTATCCTCTACTCCAACATAGCAAAGGTATCATTGTAATGTGCATGATTATTTCATCCCTTACTAGTATGCGGTTAGTGCATATAGTACATGCTTCATAGGATCATGCATAACAAATGAAATATTTAAATTCATAGCCTACCACTATTGCTTGAATGATTACTTGATCTAGTGGTTAGTATATGAATTTGTTTATGAGCTAGTGAACCTAATTACTTGACTTAATTTGGATTGCTAACAAGTGATAAGTACAATATTGGCAAGATAACCCTTGCAAGAGGTGTGAAGAAGCTTGTCATTGGTTCAAACCGGACTTGAAAGCTTAGGCAAATCAATTTAATTCAAGTCAACCACAGAAGCTCAGGATAGTGATAAGAGTACAAGCACAAGACAACAATGTAAATGGATATCTAGTTTGTTTGTTTCAAGTGGTATCTAGACTCAAGTATTTTATCAAGAATCTACAAATGATGTCTAGATCAACTTACAAGTGATATCCTATAAGTGGTACTCATGAAGATAGCAAATGTTCAAGAAATAGTTTTTATTGATAAATCCAACAAGTGGTTCTATACTAGAAGATTCTTTCAAGTGATATCATATCTACACATGGTATCAATCATGCAAGATGATGGCTCCACAAGTGATCATCAACTTTTAGTGATCATCAAATGAAGAATACATTCTTCACCTATAAGAGCGCAAGTGTATCAAATGGATGACCCATGCTATCACATAGGGAGAGGTGTCCCACAAATTGATCTCAAGATCAAAAATCTTATGTGTCGTATCTCAAGAAGCCCTATACAAGATAGAAGTGGTACAAGTTACAAGTGGTATTTACAAATGGTGTCATTCCAACAATCAAGTGATGTCCATAAAAATTGCAAGATTCAAGCCTCAACCATCTACCCCAAATGCATACATTTGCATCAATGAGAAGCACAACTTTTATGAAAATTGATGACAAAGAGGGAGAGATTACACAAAGATATGAAAGCTTTGAGATTGAGATTGTACAATGGGGAGAGATAAGATATAAAAGCTCAAAGAAGTAGAGGTTGGACATAGACATGGACAACGAGGGAGCAACATTGAAGAAAAGAGATGGATCAATTCTTGGACAAGAGAAGCACACAAGTAGGGGGAGCAAGCTCATGAACTTTGATTGATTGCATTTGATATGTGCATATTCATGTGCTTGCTTGCATTGCATAAGCTTTCAAATTCAATATGCATGCTTGTGTGGTGTATGCTAGTTGTAGAACTTGAATGATGATTTGATAACTAGCATGCATAGGATGATAGCTAGACACTTGGTATGCTTTTCAAGTAATGCTAGTACCTTGCTTTTAATGTTGATCTCATTCTTCCCATTGGTTTGCATCCTCGTTACACAAGCTTGTAATCACTTTTGCATACATTGTGCTTGTGTAGTTGCTCTTGTAATTAGTTAGCTTGTGTAGCTTACTAGTTACCTTCTTGCTTGTGTTGCATAGAAGTAGCTCCCTTGCATGACTAATTTGGTTTGTGTGACCTTGTTAGTCATATTGCTTAGTTTGTGTAGCTAAGAAATTATGCTCTCTAATTTGGCATTGGTTACCTTGTTATTGAGCATTGTTAGTGAGCATTAGGTGGCTTTGTGCTTTTGCTTACTAGCATGTGTAGGAGCTCCCTTGTTTCTTAGAGATACACAGGTGATTAGTCCACAGGTACATGTGTGTGCGCAACATAGGCCATGAAGGTGAAAATGGCTTGGAGATGTTGCAAAGCTCACACATGTGATGATGAAGGAGCTCATTGCAAATGAGACAAGACATTGAGTCATGTGATCAAGGTGGAGAAGATCAAGACTTGACTTGGCTTGATGGACCGGTTGTAAGCGTGAAGGGCAAGTCGGAGGCTTTGGAGCGATGGACCGCATGGCGGTGAAGCTTAAGCAAGACTTGGCGCCGATGGACGAAGGCAATGGTGAAAAGCAAGTGAAGTTGAGATTGATGAACCAATATGATCACGTGATGATGTGAAGTGGATCATATCATTATTAATCATGTTGGTGCATGTGTTGCATAGACATTGAAGGAGATGGAATGGAATGCGCAAGGCAAAGGTATAACCTAGAGCATTTCATTTCACTGGTCATAGGTGTGTAGATAAGTTTATGACTGGGTTTAGGATAGATGGCCGTACTATCAAGAGGGGCAAACTTGTTTGCATATCGATCATCTAGTGCCACTCGAGTGATCTAACTTTGCATCGTCGTTAGGATTGAGTGGCATGGCAAGTTGAGTGGCAAATCCTTTGGAAAATGATTGTGAAAATGCTAACACACATACACATGGTGGTGTACACTTGGTGGTGTTGGCACATTTGCAAAGGAGAAGAAGTTGGAGTTGATGTGGATCAACTCGGTGAAGGAACGGAGATAAGGGTTCGGAACTCCACCGGCGGAGTGTCCGCCCATAGAGTGCAGACAGTCTGACGGTGCCACCGACGCCCTATATAGAAAAGACAGGATCTCACAGAGTGGACTAGACACTAGTCATGTGGTGACCGGACGCTGGGGTCCTTTGTCTGGTAATTGGCTGCAGAGAGTGTGCAGGTGTCGGTCTTCGACCGGACGCTGGCAGGGTGCATTCGATCAGGCTAACGTACGGTGACGTAGGTGACACAGAAAAGTTGGAGAAGGACCGGACGCTGACGCTGCGTCCGATCATGACCGACCGGACGTGTTCGGTCGCGATCGGTACCTTACTGGAAACGACCGGACGCTGGGATTGCTGCGTCCGGTCAGTTTGATCGGCTGTGTCCGGTCATCACTTGACCGTTGAGATCAAGTGACTGAGGTTGAATAGAGGCGTCACATGGCGAGCATCCATTGACTGGACGCTGAGGTCCTGCATCCGGTCGATGTGACTAGAGCGTCCGGTCGTCCCGAGTTTTGCCCAGTGAAGGGGTAACAGCTAGTTTAGCCCATGTGGCTATAAATAGAACGGTGTCTCGGCCATGGCTAGTGCTGAGCACCTCGGGGGACTTTGTGTCCATGTTTGTGAGTGCTTAGGAGCCCTCCATCTCACATATGCTTAATAGTGATCATCTGATTGTGTGAGAGAGCGATTCTAGTGCGATTGCATCGTGAGGTTGCATCGAGTACCATTAGGTGATCGAGTTGCAAGCTGGTGGTGCTTGTTACTCTTGGAGGTTGCCACCTCCTATACGGCTTGGTGGTGGTCTCCGTCGAAGCCCGTAAGAAGCTTGTGCAGTGCTCTGGAGAAGTGCTTTGTGAGGGGCATTGTGCTCGCCCCGCGGGAGCCGCGAAGAGCAACTCTAGTTGAGCGTGTCATTAAGCTACCCTCACTTTCAGTGTAGGTTCTTCCGGTGCTCGACATGCGGGCTTAGCGGGTGATGCCAATTAGCCGCTGAACCACCAAGTGAGCGATCGACACAATAGGGACTAGCGTGTTGGCAAACACGTGAACCTCGGGAGAAAAATCATCGTGTCAACCTTATTCTTCTCGTTGGTTTGCATCCTCGTTACACAAGCTTGTAATCACTTTTGCATACATTGTGCTTGTGTAGTTGCTCTTGTAATTAGTTAGCTTGTGTAGCTTACTAGTTACCTTCTTGCTTGTGTTGCATAGAAGTAGCTCCCTTGCGTGGCTAATTTGGTTTGTGTGACCTTGTTAGTCACATTGCTTAGTTTATGTAGCTAAGAAATTGCGCTCTCTAATTTGGCATTGGTTGCCTTGTTATTAAGCATTGTTAGTGAGCATTAGGTGGCTTTGTGCTTTTGCTTACTAGCATGTGTAGGAGCTCCCTTATTGCTTACAGTACTAGTGGCATAGGTTTGTGTGACCTTGATTCTAGAATTGGTTAGGTGAGCTCTAGCTAGCCCGGCACCTTTGTTGCTTAATTAGTATCTTTGGAAGGTGCTAGAGGACATAGACAGAGGGGTGTAGTCTTGGCTAGACCGATAGTTTTAATTCTGCACTTGTTTCGGTTAGCCGACGTGATTAATTTTAGAAAGGCCTATTCACCCCCCCTCTAGTCCGCCATCTCGACCTTACAACCAGGACCTAGTCCAATAAGTCCCCCTGAAGATAACATGCAAATAATTAAGATGGCGCTATGGCCTTGTCAAAGACAATGCCATTCCGAGTTAACCAAATCACCCAACAAATGGCACTTGCACCCATAAGAATTTGAGATTTCAGTTTCCTATTTATCCCTTCCAACCAACCTGTAAACAAATGGTGTACACTACTTTGAGGTATGAAATAAAAGGAAACATGAACAATTCTCCACATGAATTTAGCATAATGGCAGTCAAAGAGTAAATATTGGATGGACTCGTTTGAAGAGCAGAAACAACACTTCCTATCTCCTTGCCACTGTCACCTCGCTAAATTATCTTTTGTTAGAATTACTCCCCTAATTTTTTATAATTTAGCCTTTTTTTTAAAGAAAATTTACGTTTGGCCCCTGGGAGACTTAAACTCATCTTTGGACCCTGGGGGTTGGCTCAAGGACTCATGGCGCCGAGGTAACACGTCTCGGCGCCACAGATCTTGGCACCGAGGTGTCTAGCCGTGCATAGTAGGGCATCTAAGGTGGCGTTCACGTGGCCGGTACCTCGGCGCTAGAATACATGGCGCCGAGCTCGGCGCCACAGATCTTGGCGCTGACCTCGGCGCCATATATTCTGGCGCCGAGGTACCGGCTTCAAAGCGTGCGCCCAAGTGAAGAGAGAGAGAGGTGGGGCCCTAGACAAAGGCGACGTTCTCGGGCGGGAGACCTGGCGCGCCACATGCGCGCACAGCCTAGATCAGACACGTGCGGCGTGCCTAGGGATGAAAACGGATCGGATACGGACGGATATCACCGATATTACATTTGTTTTTATATTTCTGTCCGGATTCGGATTCGAATGCGGATAGTGTCAACTATGTTGGATAGGATATGATTGGATATCGACATCATAAATATGCGATTTGAGTATTCGGATACGGATACGGTATCGGATGTTGGATATCCGGACTCGGATACAGACAGATCTCAACCCCTCTAAATGGATTCGGTTTCGAATACGGTCGGAAAATATCCGTACCGTTTTCATCCCTAGGCGCGCCTCATCAGTTAGAGCCCGTTTCCCATGTCAGTTCTCCTTACTCCGTTTCCTGCACCGGTTTACAAAAACCACCGGCTGCATCCCACCGTCTTGCGAAACCACCGCCACGTGGCGAGCATCCAGTGGCCAAACCCCAGGCAGCCACACACATGGCCACACGGATTGCAGCCACACCGCCAATCCTGCCTGCACACCTAGGAGGTCACGTGCCTGCGAACCTGCGCACGGTAGGCCATGCGCCTGCGAAGTCAGGAAGCAGGACCTCTGGATAATTTCCGAAATTTGCGAAGAATTTGACATATTTAACTAGTATTTTTCAGATATATGCAATACATTCATAGAAATAATTTATAAATTTTTCTGAAAAATTTAGCATATATTTATCTGAGATCTATAATTATCCTCAAATTATATCACTCTATTCAATAAATTACACTAAAAAAATTATTTTAAATATAGTAATAAAACAATGTAAATATATCGGTAAGAGTAAGTGCATAGCGCCGAGTATGCATCCAAAGCGTGCACAGTACCTAGCAGATGAAGAGGGAGCAGACAAGGCGACGTGCAGGAGATGGAGCAGACGAAGAACTCGATTTAATGCATGCGTACATGATCATATCATCCGGAGTAGATATACATATATCGATCTTCAGCCTGACCCTTATCCAAAACAGTAAATAAATAATGAGTTTTGATTATGTGTGGTGTGGCGCCTTTCAACCTTCGCTGCGTGCTGTTCTTCCGTCTCCATGCCGCCCTAGTAGTTAATAAAAAAAATTTACTTTTATGAATTCTTTGGTTAAAATATATATTGGCATCTATAATTGAAACATATTTTGTGGAGTATTTCTTTTTTGCTAATCTATTTCGTGAATTGTTTAATGGAACTAACTTGACTTTGTAAATGTTGGTCTATTTTTCTATAATCTTGGCCAGACTTTGTAAATGTTGGTCTATTTTTCTATCTTTTCCTCTATCATGCTCTGTGACGTGAGGTTGATGGATATTAATACTCCTCTGCTCACGGCTTTGCTGTCCACCGCGCGTGCTGCTGTGACCGGTTAACAAATAATAAAGAGAAAGCCATCTTCCACCGCTCCCAGCGCCTTTCACTGGCTGCTGCACAGTGCTGCTGCACCGCTCGTACTGTGCTACGTGAAGCTGTGAAGACGATGGTGCCACGTCACGTCTCAACCTCCATGATAGGGACGCATGCAGTGCAAGTGCAGATCGATACACTACTAGTAGTACTATATGAGTATTATTAGCATTATTATTATTATTATGTGTGATGTGTGATACAGATACATCATGTCGAGTCGCATTAATTTCGGTGTAGGGCTAAATTAGTGTACCCGTATGCAGTGAGGCGGGAGTCGTGCGCGGTGCAGCGGCACTGTGTAGCGGTCAGCGTTTGGTTTGCATTGAAAGGCGTTGGGGAGCGGTGGAAGATGGCTTTCTCTTTATTATTTATTGACTGGTCACGGCAGCATGGGCAGTGGGCAGCAGAGCCGTGTGCGACGTGGACGGCATCGCTTGGCAGTGAGCAGACGAGTATTAATATCCATCAGCCTTCACGTCGTAGAGCGTGAGAGCGTGAGAGATAGAGCGCTAGAGAAAGCTACGGCGGCCATACGTGGAGCTGTGGTGGCCACACGTGGTTATCCATGCTCGATGCTATGTATTCTATCGCGGAGGTATCGGTCACGTCAACGTCACCTAGGATGCACTACTGTGCTCGCCCAGGCACCTCGGCGCCAAGATCTGTGGTGCCGAGATGTGTTACCTTGATGCCATGAGTCCTGGCGCTGGCGCCGACCCCAGCGTCCAAAGATGATTTTAAGTCTCTCCGGAGGTCAAATGTAAATTTTGTTCAAAAAAAGGGTTAAATTATAAAAAATTGGGGAATTACTCCCTTGTACATGTACCGCATAAAGACCTTGATTTTGAGAGGTAGTTTAAGTTTCTAGATTAAAATGTTATATGGTATAGCTTCTACTCCTAACAAAACTTTGTACATTGAGTTTATTGAAAACACCCTATTCTGATGTAGTCCCCACAAAGCCTCCTTCTCCTTGGGCTTCATAACCAATTTCCATGCTGCAAGGTTGTACCCTTTCCTTCTGAAATCATTGCCTCTAAAGACAGCTTTTCATATATTTGTCAATTGCTTCAATGACAGATACCGGCAGTTTTAGGGAGCACATATAGTAGGCTGGTAGGGATGAAAGCACTGAGTTCACAATTTGCAATCTTCCAGCATAAAATAGGAATTGTGCACTGGTAGAGAGCCTTCTGACATGATGACGAAACTGTGTGTCAGCGGGCCATATGATGATCAGATCAGTGGTGACCAAGCGTTCAGCACCCCCCAACCCAAGCTATGGGTCAGCAGCCCAGAATGGAGCAACTAGCTGTAGCTGTTTAGTTGATGAGAAAGCTCCAGGTGAACAAACAAGGTATAAGTGTAACAGAGAACTCAATCTCAACTCAACTCGAACTCCTCAAAGTTTCCCTTGCTTTTCTCTGAACTATTCCTCTTATTTATTTATCCCTATATAATCTTGGTATCAGATTCATCGATCATGGGTCGTCTTCTGTTTCCCTTATCCGATCCATCGATTGAACACTATATATAATTGGTCGGTCTAACGTGAATTTTATCAATGAGCTTCCATTTGGGGCTTGAGATTCCGTAATTCCATTCCAGTTTGATCGATTTGTGTTGTGGATCAACGACCCAGGAGTCTGAACTGCTGCAACCCCACCTCAGCCATTTATTATGCACCCACAGTGCCATGGATCTCAACAGAAAACTCATCCTCGGTGAGTTCCAGAGGCGTTTCTCAGAGTTCGACCAAAACTGGTTGCATCCCTTCTCTGACAACAAGAAGCTCAAGGATGTGATGGGCCACAGAGCTGGAAGCTTCTCCAAGTGGCATCAGATTCGTGGATGCCACAAAAAGGATTCGGCGGTGGCTGATCAGAAGCTTGATGTGCTCAAATTGAACAAGCATCTCGATCGTGTTGTCCTCGATAAAGCAGCATTTGATTCATGTGTAACCAAAGTGCAGCTTGATGTGGTTCCTGAGATTTGGGAACTCTTGCTGATTCTGCTGTTCCTCAGTTAGACACTTGTGAGTTGTTTGTTGCCATATCTCCAAGGAAGCCATTTTTGGTCAACATACTCCCATGACACTGAGGTTTAAATGCAATTTTTAGGGCCACGACATAGTTTTATATTGATTGACTTGGGAAATTCGCATGCCTTTCTTCGTCAAAAAGTAGCAGCAGATCTTTTAGGGGTGACATTTTCTACCATAATTGTTTAAGTTGCTAATGGCTCCCACGTGGTGTGCAATTTTGAACACGCTGGTGGTGTTTGGTATATTTTACCATAATTCACTTCCAATTGTAATATTTTACCATTACTCTAGTAGAAGAATAGGAAGCATCGCTGCGAAGGGACGAAGACAGACGCAAAGACGGAGCGACAAACGGGCTCACAGAGGCTTGATGTCCCGGATTCCAGATCCTATGGGCCTTGGCAGGCCGAGCACAGGGTGGTCCGCAGCCGACAGGGGATCACCCTGTAGCTCCACCACTGATCCTACGGTAGTGCCAGCGCCCAGACGTCACTGATCCCTCTGTTTCACCCTCCGCGTGGGCCCCGTGCGACAAGAGGGGAATGGCGCGCGGCGCCTCCGATTCGGAAGGACCCGGCCGCAGCGTCGTATGGATGCCCTGCTGGCGCTAGGAGGAGGACACACTGAGAGAATGCAGCAGAAGGTGGGGAGGAGAGATGCAATACAAGATCTACTTTTGAAACATACAAATACAACAGTTGCAACATACATCTGAAACGCATATGTGTGAAACATATGCAACATCCAGATAAACACACTTGCAACATGCATCCGGAAAACACAGATAAAATATACCTCTGAAACAACTGAAACACTTGAAACATATGCTTGCAACATGCCTCTGAAACAATTGCAACATATGCAACATGTGCAACATCCCTCGATCTATTTTTACAACATTCATATAAAACAAATGCAACATACATCTGAAACTCTTGAAACATTTGAAACATACACATGTAACATAGGGGAGGGGAAGTGGGGCAGTCGATTTCGGCCGCCTGGTGGGAGGGAGCTCTGTCACCAGGGTGAGAGAGGGCATCGCTAGGGTGGGTGGGGAGAGCCGCGCCCACTCCCCAGCAACACCGCTGCGCCACCTCCATGGATCTCGCCGGGGTGAGGGAGAGGGCCACTAGATCCGCAGGCATTGGGCACTCTCGGTGGGTGAGGATGCCGCGGTTGGTGAGGGCGCCGCCGCATGCCAGGGAGGTAGCTATGGCCGCGCGTCGGGGTGGGGCAGGGTGCGAGTGCGGAAGCTATAAGAATGGGTAGGAGGAAGCGCGGGCGAGCATCGCGTGCTGGAGTGAGCGGTCGGAGGCTCCATTCGAATGGGGATTTCTCCTGGGGAGCCGCGTCCAGACATAAAGTCACGGACCGTTCTGATAGTTGCATTATGGCAAATCCTAATCTAAGTAGTATTTGAGTCACAATTCAACATTACAATATACTTATTCCACATAGACGATCCCAATTAGTAATCTGGTATAGTGTATGTGCAAACAAACATCTTCTACAACATTTGAAGGCAAATATGATTATTTCAAATACATCACAATCAGTAATCTAGTACTGTATATGATTACATATGCAAGCAAGCATCTTCCGTAGTATATATATATCTTATAAGGCTTAATGGAGAAGGATCCGACGAAACTTTATTCTTTTCTCCATTAGACATTATATTGTAGGTTGCTTTAAACATCACTTTCCTTGAGAGGTTTCCGGCCAAGGACAAAGAAGGTCATTGTAAAGATCTGTTCCCTGTGATCATGCACCGTCCATTATTTCTTTCAAATTTTATTTTGGTTGCTCAACTCTATGATTCTGATAAGGACATTGTAGTTTCCTTTCAAGACTTACCGACAGCTTATGATGAGGTCATTGGATGCACTATGCAGGATGCTAACAAGCTTACTGCTGCCTTTCGGAGCAATCCGGAGGAACTCCAGTGTACCAGCCTGCAATAAAATTAACAATAAAGCAGTAGCTTGAGACATTCTTACCCACAAAAGCCTGCAGATTATACGACTACCTAAAAACATGTCTCAGTACAGTCCTGTAACTTACAATTGCACGCATGAGGAACTTTGCGACACCAGAGTAACTGAAGTTGCTCCATGAGAAAAGGCGGGCATCTATGTCCCAGTACCATGGGCATGGAGAGTCCTCAGCAAGATCCCTCGCCAAGACAATCTAAAATGAAACAGAAGAGTCATTTCGCTATATATCCCAAAGTAATTTGACCTAGATCTGTCTCATTGAAACCATAGCCTGATGGTTTTAGTACAGCACCTCGAATCCAGCTTCTTTCATAGCCTGGATGCACTGACGAGTGGTACGGACGTCAGGCAAGGCACAGCCGAGCTCAATTTTTGCCTTGAGGTCCCTATGCTTAGCGTTGTTTGGATCAAATTTATCAGTCAAGCACAGTTCATCTAGTGCGAAATATTGACCAGGTTTCAGCACCCGGTATATCTCCCTGTAGGCACCTAGCTGTAATAGCCAGATACCAAAAACAATCTCAGCAACACTGGACTGTGAGTTCACTCAAAAACATAACTCTAGCTTGCAGTTTCTTTTGTGAGTCGTACTACATCAGGAGCATAAATTGTGGCCTCTATTGCGTAGGCTGCATCAAAGGTGTTGTCAGGAAATGGCATGTTCATGAAGTCTCCCTACAATTGCCAAAAAAGATAGTAAGGCACATTAGATTTTAGTATAAAGAAAGGTCATGACCCGACAAAAACCATTATAATTTACGGATAACGGATGCAACTTCACCTTTATGAAGTTGCACTGCTCACTCAAACCGGCCGAAAAATTGAGCTCCTGAAATGCAAATAGCCTATATTGCATCTGACGCAAAAGTATATATGCTAACAAGTTTAATATTGTACTTCTTGAAGAATAAGTCAGAATAACCAAACCTTGCCCCTTGATATCTGGTAAGCGTTGTTGTTCAGTCCAGTTATATCTGTTGAGCTAGAATAACAAATAGCATTGAGACATCTGTATAGTATGGCAGTTTATTTTTTTAACTCATTACCTGAATCTGGCTATTTCCCTTAAGGGCCCCCCAATTCCACATCCTACATCCAAGACCTGCAGATTAACAAGGAAGACATGATTCAGAATTTATGAAAACTTCCTTTGATAACAAAATGTAAAACACCCTAAAAGGCACACTAAATGCGTCAGTGGAAAAAGGCTTCATTGATGGCAAATCACCAAGTGTGGATAAATATATACCATATAGTATGATTTCATTAAAATATTATGGTAGAAAACTCCATGTCCAACTCACTTTGAAGATAAACATTGTTCAAAACGAACCTTTTACAGAACTAAATAGTAATATTCACAAATAGACAAAACTCTATTTATGGTGGAGAAAACAGTATTACGGATCCACATAATATGTTTTTTGTAAATTATTTATGGTAGAAAATCTCTATGTCCAACTCAGTTTTGAAGATAAACATTGTTCAGACTGAACTTTGTATGGATCCAAATATTAACGCTCACAAGCAGATAACACAATTTTCGTACCACTTTTAGTCATATGAGTGTAGACTAGCTAGGTTCATGTCTGTCTATTTATCAATTACGGGCATATTTAGATAGATCATGATGAAAATTTATTAAAAGAAATGCTAATATTTGTTTTAAAATACATCTTTACATAACCGTTGTTTATGTCAGATATAGGTCGTAGTATTATTTTAAAAACTTGAAATATCCTAGCACCATAAAAAAAAAGCTCAAACATCTATTCTGCAAAATTAACAATGTTGTATTATTTTCTTTTTACCAACCTTCATCCCCTTTTTGAGCCCCAATTGAAGGGCAATAAAATGCTCAAACCGCTTGATGCTTTCGCCAAGTGTTTCACCATGCCATCTAAAGGATACACAGGCAGAGTTGAAGCTGGTGAATGCGCCATAATTTTGATATGGGCAATGTACGTTGTCTAGTATGTTGCAACTGGAGCAAAGTTCAAACATTACCTTGGGGCGAAATGGAATGATTGACCCCACATAAGTTCAACAAATTTTGTTATAAGATCATAATAAGTGTTTGCCTGATTAGTATAATAAAAATGCACACATTTAGCTCCGAAACTTGTCAACATTTGAGTATGTATTTAACTTCGGTTGAAATTGAAAGAACGGTATCTACCATATGTGCATAGTTCGACTTCCTGAATTCTTTGTCCCCTCCATGTATGTCGTGGTACTTCTCATATCTGAAACAAAATGAGCACTCGGGCCTCCAAGCAGTTAGGAGGAAGGTTTCGAATAAAAGAACAAGAAAAATTGCCTCTTCTGATAAATGGTGGCATCTTGTTGTTTGGCTGTTAGCAAGTAGTATAATATATCAATACACTTCTATTATAGAGGCCTTGTATATTTTTTTAACACACACATTAAAAAGAGCGGCATGTGTTTGTATTGAGAAGAAAAGGGCAAGAACCCCAACAACAATCCTAGACACCCAAGAATCTAGAAATTCATCCACGCCCCATGATCAGAGCAAACTATGACCTCAACCAGGAAACCATACACACCAACCGTTTGCCTGCAGGATCCAGGGCAAGAGGAATATAAATGCCTTGAGCCCCAGCCAAACTCCAATAGAACATCTGCTCAGACGCAAGCAACAAGGCTCCAGCCAAATTGGGTGAAAGGCCATACTCAAAATACACACCAGTTACAATGACCCCTATACAGGAGGAATGTGTCATAGTCTATGGACTAATAAAAGGTGCTGCTAAAAACGGTTCAATTCATTGCCTATCGATATCATATATGGAACTATTTAGATTCTCAGTGTTAAAACTAAAGGGCATCTGTCTCGTTCTGAGTTGACTGAGATATTGTATTTTTGTATGTATTGTAGTGGCTCTGTTCGCTTGCCTTATGAGCCGTACTCTTTCAGCGAAGGAATAATGTTTTTCTCTCACAATAAATCAGCGAACAGTACTTTCAGCCATGCCTTTTCAGCGAAGCGAACAGGGCCACTTTTAACCACTAAATCTCCATCCATATCTGCCCCTTCCTTCAACTACAAACTACTTCCTAACTGTCTCATGTCTCGTCCTCTTTCACTTAATCGCCAACCTGCCACGATGCACACCCTGGAAGTGTAGCACGTCCTGCCACATTGATGGAGCAGCGAGGTCCAGCCCTTGTTTAGTTATATTTCCCGTCGAACGTTTTAATTTCACACCCTTGCTCCAGTGACAGGGCTTACGGTTTGGCATTTAATTTAAAGATAATACATAGACATTTACTACTCTCTTTGTTACAAATTTTGTCATTTTAGCTTTTTAAGATACATAGTCATCTTTACTGTATATGTAGACAACGTATCTAGATGCATATAAAACTATATTTCTAGAAAATTTAAAACAACTTATAATTTAGAACAGATGGAGTAGCATCTAAGTCACATATCACCACACATTAGCAAGGGACTGATTTCAATGTTTGGCATTTGAAGATAAGACAGAGACAGTACTGTTCAACGGCTGATTCAAATTGATTCCTGGCGATGTTTCGCCTTTGAAAGGCCCTAGAAACATTTGAGGCCCCGGACTGTGACATTACTTCGTGGTATTATTCTGCATAAAAAACAATTTTAGGTAAACAAATTATGACAGAACGGATATAGAACAGATTATGACAAAAAGGTTTAAGTCTGATGTCCTAAGTCAAATCATTTGATTAGGTAAACAGATTATGACAAACAAGTCTCAAGCCACAAATAAATCAATTTCTAAAGATGTCCTAAGTCAATCTTTTTATTTAAGTCTGATGGAATTTTATAAAAAGAAAAACAACTGGTGTGTATTGGAGTTGTCGCAAATCAATCTTTCTCGTAGAGTTGTCCTGCAGCCCCTATCCTCAGCCAAAAAAAACATGGGAGCTGGTCTTCAGACCCAGCCCGACAACCCCCGTCCAAACCATAGCAGGCGCCCGATACAAGTGAGAAGCCCGACGTTCAGCCACTTCCCTGCTCAGTCAAGTCACAATTCATGAGTACCGACGCCGTGCCAGCTCATTCCTGACGATCAGCATCGCTATCGCTGCCTTCCTAGCCGCGGCTGCCTCCTGCAAGCCTCCTGACCGCCTCCTCCACGCCGCAGCCAGCCATGGCCAGGTCTCTAGCCAGCTAGCTGAGCCAGTTCTCTAGCACGGGTGCGTGGCTAGTTCCAGGCTGCCAGGTCGCCTGCCGGCTGCCCCTCCTCCTGGTCCTGGCCTCCTCACTTTCTCAGCCCTGCTCTCCTACATGGTAGCACAAGCGCACGGCTGCACTCCTATGATCCTGTTTGGTTGTCTCCTGTCTACACGGTGAGCTACTGAATTCAATCATCCACTAAGTTTCTCCTTTTCTAAAGTGTAGAACATGTGTGGAATGTGACAAGGGCAGTAGCAGAGGAGGCATATAAAGCTCGTTTAACTATCATGTTAGGTATCGTTTGATTTCTCCTTTTGCAAGCTCTAGCGTTTCATGGACATGATGAGTCTAAAACATCAATAAATAACGCGAACTTTATGGAGATGCTTCAATGATATTGAAAGAAGGATCCTAGTGTTGCACTTGTGACCGGTAAAAATGCTCCAAGGAATAATCAAATGATTTGTCCAGTAGTTCAGATAGATTTGGTTAGGGCTTGTACAGAAGAGACAAGTGAGTTAATTAAAATTGAAATAGGTGATAGTTTTCTACGGTGCTTGTTGATGAGGAACAAATGGCTATGGTTGTGACGTATATATCACCTCTTAATTTTTATATTTCATTGGTTTTGTATTGTTGTTTTCAACTAACGATACTTTCCCCTTTTCTCTTGTATGTTTGTCAATGATAAAGGAAATGTGATTGAGAGGTTCCTTGGCATTCAGCATGTTTCTGATGACACCACATCACCTTCACTAAAGGAAGCATTGGACGCTATGACTGCAAGATATGGTCTATCTATTTCCAGGATTAGAGGCCAAGGATATGATGGTGATTCATATATGAGGACAGTTTCATGGGTTACATAGACTGGTATTGAATGAAAACCCATTTTCTTTTTACAGCCATTGTTTTGCTCATAAATTGTAGCTTGTGGTAGTTTCTGTAGCCAAGTGTTGTGGTTCAACCTTTGATTTCTTTAATTATGTCACTTCTCGATTGTCAATACTGTTAGTGCTTCTTGCAAGAGGAACGATCAACTCATTCAAAATCATGATGAGATGCTTGTAGAGCAATTACGTGGTGGTGCTATTTTTCCTGTGAGACGGAAAAACTAAGAAACTAGTCTTGCCATGCCTAGTCATACATGGTGGGCTGGGTACGCGTCACAAAACATTGGCACATGTTTTTTTCATGTGGTCCTTTGTACCGGAGATGTTAGAGAATATTAGTGGAGATGGATCTAAAGGGCAAAAGAAAACTATATGATCTAGATTGATACAAAGAATGGAGTCATTTGAATTTGCGTTTTACATTACAACTTATGATCAGAATGGAGTATTATTTAGCCCCCCTTGTCCCTTTCTAGATCCACCACAGGCGCCCTGTGTGGTAACTAAATGATGGACTAGGCCTGTAATAATGGATCACAGGTGGAATATGTTTTTTTTCTGCCCGTCTTAAAGTTTTACGCCTTTATCCTGACCTCTAGAAGGAAGTATTTGTCTAGGTTCAGAAAATAATGTACTATTGGAGACACATGTTATCCGCACATGATGATCAATAATTTATCTATGGACATATGATTCTATTAAGGGAGGCTTCGTGAAATGAGAACTTGCCAGCTTTTGTAATGACGTATTGACCGTTTCTATACTAGTCAGCCAAGAGTGGTACTTCTGATGCTATGTGAAGTCTAGTCAAGAGAACGATGCGAAGTTAAGTCATATCTTAAGCAGGAGATTGAAACGGTAACAAAAAGCAAGTAGTTTCGTAGCATTCACATCAGAAACTATGCAGGAAATATGCTCTCAAAATAGGACAAAAAACACAAGAAAGGGATGCCATCGAGTTCTTTGTTTTTTTATGCTGGAGTATGCATATGAGCGAATGAGAATAAGAATGACCTGATCACAAAGAGCCTCTTCTCAAAATGCTTCTTTTCCAAATGGTCTGAGGTCACCCCGACCTGCTGCCGGCAAAGGTTGCCGTGAGTAGCCTGTATTTATAACCTGTCAATCGTGATGGACCTGAAAATCGATGAATTATTTTTCTGTGAGTGCATTCCAATATCTATCTGTCATCGTCTCCCAAGCAACTTCGTGATGCTGTCACCTCAAGGAGGTGGGGAAAAATATCACACGAAGCTCAAATGGATTTATTGAGGTGGATGAGGTAGCTATTTCTAAATAAAGCCGGTCGCATTTTAACAAGTGGGTGATGCAACAACTTCTAGACGAATGAGAAGTTTAACTGCTCAAACAAACCCATCACTATTACACAAATTGTTTTTTCCATCAACATACATCGCTGGTATTGTTAAAACCATTATATTGATGATAATATATCCTCTTAGTTGAGAATAAAACTGGCGGTAAAATCATCTTTACTACCGGTTTGGTTTGGGACAAAGATCGGCGGTGTTGGTATTTTGGGGCCCGTTACCCTCGCCGCATGGAGAGAAGCTTGGACAAGATAGGATGGGCCGAGCCTGCTAAGGAAGACGCCTAAACTAGACAGGACACATCAACTACTTGGAAGACAAGATGTTGCCTAGATAGCCTTGGGACCAAGCAAATCGTGATAACCCAATCGATCCAATATGATCTCTTTGTAACAAACTAGGAAACCGTAGATTCATATCATTCGGCATACCATCTGTAACCTTGCCCTGGACTATATAAGGGGAGATAGAGGTGAGCCGTGAAATACGATTAACACCTCATAGGTGACACATCAGCGCCCCTATAAACCCGAGCATATGATACTAAGAGAAGCATTCTCCACTAAAAGTAGGGTACCACATGATGATGGTTACTAATTCCTTATTTCCTACCATCAACAATAATTCCATGGGAAGCAGTGCTGATCCAAGAATATTAAGTTGGACACGTCACCAATCCTCCCACGTGGCGTCTCCCATGGATGCACAGGCCCACCAACTGAAGAAAAAGAATTCCGTGTCTCCGTATACTAGTATAACCCAAGCTTGTGCAATGGGAAAAGAGAGATAAAGAGGGTGTGTTGCATGTGTGTTTTTTTATCATATATTATACATTCCGTCACACTGTATCTTTTGTACGATTGAGTATTCTCAGTACGTTCACTTTCATATGCTTATTTGAATCCCGTATTATCCATTGTATGAAGGAAGTACTATATGCTTGATGTACTGAGTATTGTACCTCAGCTGAAATCAGTATTTTTATGTTCAGTTTTTCACCTTTAGTTACTATCGTAGTCAGTATTTTTATTTTTTTCCAGTATTTTTCCTTGCTTTCATGCTCTCTATCAGCTGGTACATGCTTGCTAGACAATCAATTCACTACTCTTTACACACCGATGCATTAGTCCATCTACCATCAGCTGTACCTGATTGCCGCAGCATCCAACTACTTCATGACCATTTCTGTCTCACTCATTCGTTCACTCTTAAGCACCTACGGTATCTCACCGTACGTACCGCCCGCGGCTGCGCCTCCCAACCGCACCATCACTACCTGCTACCTGTACTGCACTGCACCTGATAGCCTGTTGCAGCAACTCGTGGCCTCTTTCTCTGGAGAAAAAGCAGAATAATGAACGAACGAAAAGAAAGTATTGAATACTGAAGCAATAAAAAAAAACACCGAATCATCATCAGAACTGTTGGTTTTTGTAAACTAGAGAAGCTAAGGAAGCGCCATCTCGTTTTTGATAGTAGTAGAGTATTACTACTGAAACGGTGGAGGGTCTCAAGCAGAGTTTGCATGGTTGTTGGGCTCGAACCTAGCTTAAGAGAAAGGGAGTGATATTATGATTTGGATCTGAGTAGCATGCATCTGATTTTTTGTAAGACGCCTGAATAAAGTTGATAAAATCTCTTGACTGGGGGTGTAATAGCTACAAAGTGGTGCTGATAAAATCTCTTGACAGAGTAAGACTGATTTCCCCACATGAATATCCACTCATCCTTTCCATCAATAGGGCTGCTATTCAACTCATTAAGATCATCTGTTAGAAGTAATAGTTCATTCTAAGCCTGCCTTGACATGGGAATTCTGAATAGGTCGACAATATTATTAGCTTCTCTTACACTTTTCAGAGAAATAACAGCTTCTTTGGCAAATGAGTGAAGATTTGAAAATTTCAGGGAGAAAACAGAATCCAGCAACAAATCATCCTAGAGGCTCGCTGTGTCTCCTATGTGTGGTTCGGATCTTGCTACTCCCCAGTACTATATGTGCAGCCTGAGGATATCCTTCCACTAGAAGGATCCTTTTTCCCTTCTCAAATGAGGCACCCCATCAGGGTAGTATCTATCCCAGACCTGCCTGACCCATTGGACATCTTTTTTCTGATAAAACTTATCAAGTTGTTTAAGAAGGAGGGCTTCATTCTGTAGTTGCAAATTGACCACTCCCAAGCCTCCTTTCTCCTTTAGAAAAGGGAATATATTAATATCCGAGCTTCTGCATCGATCAATACATATGGCTTTCTTTATTACAAATACAAATAATGGAAAACGGTCTAGGGAACCTCAAAGACAGAGTTTTGAGCCATAATGACAACCAAGAGAGTATGTAAAACCACAACTAAATAGCAAGCCTGTTGCTAAATCTCCGGCCGTTTCTTGCGAACATCTCCATCGTGACTGTCTCAATAGCCTTACATCCCATCTTCATCAAATGGCGATCCTCCTCCTTCTGTAGTAGGGACCAGTGAAAGGTCCTTGTGTGGTTTTGGTAATTGAGTGACAACCTAGGTGGATTAATTGTGTTTATGTGAGATACACAGATGATTAGTCCACAAGTACATGTATGTGCGCAACATAGGCCATAAAGGTGGAAATGGCTTGGAGATGTTGCAAAGCTCACACATGTGATGATGAAGCAACTCATTGCAAAGGAGACATGACATTAAGTCATGTGATCAAGGTGGAGACAATCAAGACATGACTTGGCTTGATGGACCGGTTGCAAGCATGAAGGGCAAGTCAGAGGCTTTGGAGCGATGGACCGTATGGTGGTGAAGCTTCAGCAAGACTTGGTGCCGATGGACGAAGGCAACGGTGAAAAGCAAGTGAAGTTGAGATCGATGAACCAATATGATCACGTGATGATATGAAGTGGATCATATCATTGTTGATCATGTTGGTGCATGTGTTGCATCGACATTAAAGGAGATGGAATGGAATGCGCAAGGCAAAGGTATAACCTAGGGCATTTCATTTCACCAGTCATAGGTGTGTAGATAAGTTTATGACTGGGTTTAGGATAGATGGCCGTACTATCAAGAGGGGCAAACTTGTTTGTATATCGGTCATCTAGTGTCACTCGAGTGATCTAACTTTGTATCATCGCTAGGATTGAGTGGCGTGGCAAGTTGAGTGGCTAATCCTTTAGAAAATGATTGTGAAAATGCTAACACACATACACATGGTGGTGTACACTTGGTGGTGTTGGCATATTTGCAAAGTAGAAGAAGTTAGAGTTGATGTGGATCAACTCGGAGAAGGAACGGAGGCAAGGGTTTGGAACTCCATCGGCGGAGTGTCCGCCCGTAGAGTGCGAATAGTCCGACGGTGCCACCGGCGCCCTATATAGAAAAGATAGGATCTCACAGAGTGGACCGGACGCTGGTCACGTGGTGATCGGATGCTGGGGTCCTGCGTCCGGTCAGTGACTGCAGAGAGTGTGCAGGCGTCAGTCTTCGATCGGACGCTGGCAGGGTGCGTCCGATCAGGACTATTCACCCCCCTCTAGTCCGACATCTCGACCTTACAAGTGGTATCAGAGCTAGGTCTCTCATTTGTGGTCTTCACCGACCCGAGAGGATGGCGTCTAGTGGGCTAGATGTTTCTGAGATACATTTTTGATGGCACAAACTTTGCACTTTGGAAAAATCACATGCTTGATCATTTTCGTGCAAAGGGACCTAAGTTTTGATGGATTGTCACTAGTGGCCTCACTCATGTCTTGGATCATAGAAATCTCACCAAAGCTCAAAAAGTTCTCTATAAACTTGATGCACATGCTTGTTGTTTTCCAATTGATGCTTTGAGCTTTGATTTAATGAAAAGGATAAACTATGTGGGAACCGCTCGTGAGATATAGGAGTCAACCAAGCACACCTACGGTGATTCCTCCACGTGGGATGATGGAAAATTCAAGAAGGAGGATGAGCCCAAGAAGGAGGCGCATGAGTGTGTTGAGCATAGCCACAATTCGATAATTGTGGAAGATTGCTCTACCTCATGGTCAAGTGATGATGATGATGATCACACCACAAGATCACTTGACAAGGGTGATGACAATGCCACAAGTGTTGCAAATGATGATGCTATCCCATGCACTCTTGATGGTGATGTTGGTTCATGCTCAAGCCATGATGATGATGCTACTACAAACTCTCCAACTACACCACATTGTCTTATGTCACAAGGTGACACCAAGGTATCAAATGATAATGTTTTTGATCATGTTGATTCATATGATGAGCTTGTTAGTAGACTTGCTAGCATGACCATGTCTTTAGAAAATGAGAAAGCTAAAACATTAAAATTGGAAAACAAAAACTCATTTCTAAAGAACTCTTGTGAAGAATATAAGAAATTACTTGATGCTTTCAAATCTTCACATGATGAGCTAAAATTGAATTATGAGACACTACTTGCATCTCATGATAAATTATTAGAACAACATGCTTCTATCATTAAAGTGTTAACAAAGAAACTTAAAAATAGTGAGAGCTCATCACATGAGTCAATTGATCAATCACATAATGTTGGTAACCCTTGTGATGTAGGCAAGAAGCATGTATCCACCTCTTGTGATGATTTATTAGCTATGCCATATTCTTCGCATATAGATACTTGTTCTACTTCTATGTCTTGTGAGACTAACCTTTTGAAGGAGAATAATGTGCTCAATGAACAAGTGAAGAAATTGAGCAACAAGTTAGAGAGGTGCTACAACTCTCAAGTCACCTTTGAGCATATGTTGAAGACTCAAAGAAACTTTGGTGACAAGAGTGGAGTTGGCTTCAAGACTAGCAAAGTCAATCATCAAGAATGCCGCAATAACATAAGTGGCATTGGTTTCAACAAGAGCAAGATCAAGAGCAAAAGATGGGGCAATAGAAGATATGAAAGAGAGATGAAGAAGCAAGAACAAGAGAAACTCTCTCATTTCATGTGCTTCAAGTGCCATGAACTGGGACATCTTGCAAATGGTTGTCCCAATGAAGAAAAGCTCAAGTTGAAGAAAGAAGAAGAGAGGCTAAGGCATGTGAAGTGCTTCAAGTGCCGCACTTGGGGTCATCTTACCTCAATGTGCCCAACCAAGCAATTGGTGAAGCAATAAGTGAAGCCTCAGCCAAAGCCACAAGTTGAGCAAGAGAAGACACCCCAAGAGGAAATCAAGATCAACCATGAAGATGGTGGTGATTTGATGATAAAGAAGAAGAAAACAAGAAGGGGTGGAAAGGCAAGGCATCCAATGCAAACTCAAGATGCCAAGATGATGAGCAAGAATGAAGATGAAAAGAAAGATTATGCTCACATCAAGTGCTTCAAGTGTGGAAGTACGGGACACTTTGCCTCTAAGTGTCCTACCAAGCTTGAGAAGAAGGCTCAAGCAATCCATGAGAGGCAAGGCAATGAGAAGCACCACATGAGTAAGGAAGAGAAGGCTCACTCAAAGAGAAAGTGCTACTCATGCCGGAAAAGGGGACACATGGCATATTCATGTCCCCTAGGTAAAACTTCTAAGCCTATTTCAATTGATAATGATTCTATGCTTAGGAAGAATGATAATGGTACCTCTATGGTTGCTATTGCAAAATATCCCGCTATTCATACTAAGGCTATGCCTAAGTATGTTGCTCCTAACTTGAGAGGACCCAAACTTGTTTGGGTACCATCAAAAAGTGGATAATTGATTGTAGGTACCATCGGCATTGGAGACTTGATTCAATTGATTTCATATTGATTATCATATGTTGAGTCAAGATATGAAGCCTAGTGCGCATCCAAACTCAATGCCAAGTGAAAATTGAGTGAAGTCCAAGTGCTATCAACATACAAGTGCTATAATTCAAGTTGTTGGTGATTCATTGGATATATTTGATGACTTTCAAATAAATGAGTTAAAGCTTGCTAGTTGGATGATCATGAGCTAACCAAGGTATATCTCTTGTTGATCATTTCATTTGGGTGCATATGAGTTGATTGAATTGGATAAATATGCAATGTTGCTTGCTATAAGTTGATTGAATAGATAATTGCTTAGTAATCAAGTTTGGATTGATTTGTGTTGGATAAATTCATGAGATGACATTTAGTAAGTGGATTGAATGGATTTATGTCATGTGAAAGTATTCAAACAAGTTGATTTCAAGTTTGATTCATACTTGATGAAGTATAGCTCAAGTGATTGAAATCTATCCTATATTGAAAATCTGGGCTAGCTGTGATCTTAGCCATATTTGAGAAATCAAAACTTATTGGACTGGCATAAAAATTGGTGTACATGCTCTAGACTTATGTATAAGATTCTGTAAAATTTTCATGAGAATTGGATAAGAAATGCTTTAGTTTTGGAGTGGATCTTGTCAGCTATAGTGCAGCAGTTTTTAGCATGTAGCAGTGGTGGAAGAATTAAAATCTGGTAGCAATATAGAAGTCAAATGAATCTCAAATTTTTACAGCTACTAGATAACTTAGTAATGCACACCTCCACCAAATTTCATGGTATTTGGATTTGTACCTTGGAAAATATGCTTATTCCTTTGAAGGGTACAAAATCTGTCAGAAAAGTGACAAATGTTGGATTGATCTAGAGTCACTTTGATTGAAAGGTCATCAAGTTGGAAATATGTTTATAAGTAATTGAGGCACATAAGTTTAGTTTGAGATGATCTAGAAGCATGACAAGAAAAAAGTACAAGGCCATTTGATTGTGGAGTGTACTTTGCACACATTCGGTACTCAAATTAGAAGATCAAGATCAAACTTAAGATAAAGATGAAGTTTAAGTTCTAGTGACTATTGGAAATAATTTGGTGGAAAGAAAATGACTTAAATAAGTAGAAAGAAAAGGATTTAAAGAAGGAATCAAGGTTACTCATCAAATTAAATCCATCATCTGGATCAATCAATCAAGTCATTTCAAGTGAGTGTCAAGGATGGTTCTTGGAGAGAGGTTAAGTGTAGGGGCTTGCCGCCGATGAGTAGTTAAACTAAGTGTGGTACTTGGAAGGCTAACATGGAAGTGGTGATTCGACGCACATTTGAGATGCTTAGTTGAAGCAATCAAAAGAATTGGTCAAGAAAAGCAAGCAACACCCAAAAGAAAGCTAGTCATGATATTTCAAGTGGTATTCCAAATAGTTCTCTCATGCAAGCAAAGATCAAAAGATGAAGCAAGCCAACCACAACAAAAAAGTATACTTGATCATAAGTGGTATTCATTTCATATCGGTGAAGAGTAGAATTTAAAATGGTGTCTATTGGTATTCGCCAAGCTTATAATTGGACTTCACATTGCTATTGGAGTAGTGAATTGGAATCTATGTGATTATCCTCTACTCCAACATAGCAAAGGTATCATTGTAATGTGTATGATTATTTCATCCCTTACTAGTATGCGGTTAGTGCATATAGTACATGCTTCATAGGATCATGCATAACAAATGAAATATTTAAATTCATAGCCTACCACTATTGCTTGAATGATTACTTGATCTAGTGGTTAGTATATGAATTTGTTCATGAGCTAGTGAACCTAATTACTTGACTTAATTTGGATTGCTAACAAGTGATAAGTACAATATTGGTAAGATAACCCTTGCAAGAGGTGTGAAGAAGCTTGTCATTAGTTCAAACCGGACTTGAAAGCTTAGGCAAATCAATTTAATTCAAGTCAACTACAGAAGCTCAGGATAGTGATAAGAGTACAAGCACAAGACAACAATGCAAATGGATATCTAGTTTATTTGTTTCAAGTGGTATCTAGACTCAAGTATTTTATCAAGAATCTACAAATGATGTCTAGATCAACTCACAAGTGATATCCTATAAGTGGTACTCATGAAGATAACAAATGTTCAAGAAATAGTTTTTATTGATAAATCCAACAAGTGGTTCTATACTAGAAGATTCTTTCAAGTGATATTATATCTACACATGGTATCAATCATGCAAGATGATGGCTCCACAAGTGATCATCAACTTTTAGTGATCATCAAATGAAGAATACATTCTTCACCTATAAGAGCGCAAGTGTATCAAATGGATGACCCATGCTATCACATAAGGAGAGGTGTCCCACAAATTGATCTCAAGATAAAAAATCTTATGTGTGGTATCTCAAGAAGCCCTATACAAGATACAAGTGGTACAAGTTACAAGTGGTATTTACAAATGGTGTCATTCCAACAATCAAGTGATGTCCATAAAAATTGCAAGATTCAAGCATCAACCATCTACCCCAAATGCATACATTTGCATCAATGAGAAGCACACCTTTTATAGAAATTGATGACAAAAAGGGAGAGATTGCACAAAGATATGAAAGCTTTGAGATTGAGATTGTATAATGGGGAGAGATAAGATATAAAAGCTCAAAGAAGTAGAGGTTGGACATGGACATAGACAACGAGGGAGCAACATTGAAGAAAAGAGATGGATCAATTCTTGGACAAGAGAAGCACACAAGTAGGGGGAGCAAGCTCATGAACTTTGATTGATTGCATTTGATATGTGCATATTCATGTGCTTGCTTGCATTGCATAAGCTTTCAAATTCAATATGCATGCTTGTGTGGTGTATGCTAGTTGTAGAACTTGAATGATGATTTGATAGCTAGCATGCATAGGATGATAGCTAGACACTTGGTATGTTTTTCAAGTAATGCTAGTACCTTGCTTTTAATGTTGATCTCATTCTTCCCATTGGTTTGCATCCTCGTTATATAAGCTTGTAATCACTTTTGCATATATTGTGCTTGTGTAGTTGCTCTTGTAATTAGTTAGCTTGTATAGCTTACTAGTTACCTTCTTGCTTGTGTTGCAAAGAAGTAGCTCCCTTGTGTGACTAATTTGGTTTGTGTGACCTTGTTAGTCACATTGCTTAGTTTGTGTAGCTAAGAAATTATGCTCTCTAATTTGGCATTGGTTGCCTTGTTATTGAGCATTGTTAGTGAGCATTAGGTGGCTTTGTGCTTTTACTTACTAGCATGTGTAGGAGCTCACTTGTTTCTTAGAGTACTAGTAGCATAGGTTTGTGTGACCTTAATTTTAGAATTGGTTAGGTGAGCTCTAGCTATCCCGGCACCTTTGTTGCTTAATTAGTATCTTTGGAAGGTGCTTGAGAACATAGACAGAGGGGTATAGTCTTGGCTAGACCGATAGTTTTAATTCTGCACTTGTTTCGGTTAGCCGACGTGATTAATTTTAGAAAGGCCTATTCACCCCCCTCTAGTCCGCCATCTCGACCTTACAACCAGGACCTAGTCCAATAAGTCCCCCTGAAGATAACATGCAAATAATTAAGATGGCGCTATGGCCTTGTCAAAAACAATGCCATTCCGAGTTAACCAAATCACCCAACAAATGGCACTTGCACCCATAAGAATTTGAGATTTCAGTTTCCTATTTATCCCTTCCAACCAACCTATAAACAAATGGTGTACACTAGTTTGAGGTATGAAATAAAAGGAAACATGAACAATTCTCTACATGAATTTAGCATAATGGCAGTCAAAGATTAAATATTGGATGGACTTGTTTGAAGAGCAGAAACAACACTTCCTATCTCCTTGCCACTATCACCTCACTAAATTATCTTTTGTTAGAATTACTCCCCTAATTTTTTATAATTTAGCCTTTTTTTAAAGAAAATTTACGTTTGGCCCCCTGGGAGACTTAAACTCATCTTTGGACTCTGGGGTCGGCTCAAGGACTCATGGCGCCGAGGTAACACATCTCGGCGCCACAGATCTTGACACCAAGATGTCTAGCCGTGCACAGTAGAGCATCTAAGATGGCGTTCACGTGGCCGGTACCTCGGCGCCATCTATTCTGGCACCGAGGTACCGGCTTCAAAGCGTGCGCCCAAGTGAAGAGAGAGAGGTGGGGCCCTGGACAAAGGCGACGTTCTCAGGCGGAAGACCTGGCGCGCCACATGCGCGCACAGCCTAGATCAGACACGTGCGGCGCGCCTCATCACTTAGAGCCCGGCGCCCGAGCCATCCAGCAGCCTGCAGCGCCGGTTCTCTTTACTCCGTTTCCCACGTCGGTTTGCAAAAACCACCGGCTGCATCCCACCGTCTTGCGAAACCACCGCCACGTGGCGAGTATCCAGTGGCCAAACCCCAGGCAGCCACACACATGGCCACACGGATCGCAGCCACAACGCCAATCCTGCCTGCACACCTAGGAGGTCACGTGCCTGCGAACCTGCGCACGGGAGGCCATGCGCCTGCGAAGTCAGGAAGCAGGACCTCTGGATAATTTCCGAAATTTGCGAAGAATTTGACATATTTAACTAGTATTTTCAGATATATGCAATACATTCATAGAAATAATTTATAATTTTTTCTGAAAAATTTAGCATATATTTATCTGAGATCTACAATTATCCTTAAATTATATCACTCTGTTCAATAAATTACACTAAAAAAATTATTTTAAATATAGTAATAAAACAACGTAAATATATCGGAAAAAGTAAGGCCTGGTTTAGTTGGGTGAAGTTTGAGATTTTGGCTACTGTAGCACTTTCGTTTTTATTTAGCAATTAGTATTCAATTATGGACTAATTAGGCTCAAAACGTTCGTCTCGCGATTTCCAACCAAACTGTGCAATTTGTTTTTTTCGCCTACATTTAATGCTCCATACACGTATCGCAAAATTCGATGTAATAACTATATAGCATTTTTTAGAAAAAGTTTTTGAAACTAAACATGGCCTAAGTGCGTAGCGCCGAGTGTGCATTCAAAGCGTGCACAGTACCTAGCAGATGAAGAGAGAGCAGACAAGGCGACGTGCAGGAGATCAGACGAAGAACTCGATTTAATGCATGCGTACATGATCATATCATCCGGAGTAGATATACATATATCGATCTTCAGCCTGACCCTTATCCAAAATAGTAAATAAATAATGAGTTTTGATTATGTGTGGTGTGGCGCCTTTCAACCTTCGCTGCGTGCTGTTCTTCCGTCTCCATGCCGCCCTAGTAGTTAATAAAAAAATTTACTTTTATGAATTCTTTGGTTAAAATATATATAGGCATCTATAATTGAAACATATTTTGTGGAGTATTTTTTTTTGCTAATCTATTTCGTGAATTGTTTAATGGAACTAACTTGACTTTGTAAATGTTGGTCTATTTTTCTATCTTTTCCTCTCTCATGCTCTGTGACGTGAAGGTTGATGGATATTAGCCCTTGTTTAGTTGTTTAGAATTGGCGCTGACAAATTATTTGGTAATACTTGTCCAACCATTGACTAATTAGGTTCAAAACGTTCGTCTCGTAAAGTATAATCAAACTGTGCAATTAGTTTTTGATTTTGTCTACATTTAGTACTTCATACATGTACCGTAAGTTTGATATGACTGAAAATCTTTTTTTTTATATAGTGCCAAATTCAAGAGTTTGAGGAACTAAACACCCCCTTAATACTTCTCTGCTCACTGCAAAGAGATGCTGTCCGCATCGCGCACGACTCTGCTGTCCACTGCCCGTGCTGCTGTCACCGGTCAACAAATAATAAAGAGAAAGCCATCTTCCACGGCTCCCAGCGCCTTTCACTGGCTGCTGCACAGTGCTGCACCGCTCGTACTGTGCTACGTGAAGCTGTGAAGACGATGGTGCCACGTCACGTCTCAACCTGCATGATAGGGACGCGTGCAGTGCAAGTGCAGATCGATACGCTACTAGTAGTACTATATGAGTATTTTTAACATTATTATTATTATGTGTGATGTGTGATACATCATGTCGAGTCGCATTAATTTCGGTGTAGGGCTACATTAGTGTACCCGTATGCAGTGAGGCGGAAGTTGTGCGCGGTGCAGCGGCACTGTATAGCGGTCAGCGTTTGGTTTGTATTGAAAGGCGTTGGGGAGCGGTGGAAGATGGCTTTCTTTTTATTATTTGTTGACCGGTCACGGCAGCATGGACAGTGGGCAGTAGAGCCATGTGCGACGCGGATGGCATCGCCCGGCAGTGAGCAGACGAGTATTAATATCCTTCAGCCTTCACGTCGTAGAGCGTGAGAGAGTGAGATAGAGCCCTAGAGAAAGCTACGGCGGCCACACGTGGAGCTGTGGTGGCCACACGTGGTTATCCATGCTCTGCGCTATGTATTCTATTGCAGAGGTATCGGTCACGTCAACATCACCTAGGATGCATTACTGTGCTCGGCCAGGCACCTCGGCGTCAAGATCTGTGATGCCGAGACGTGTTACCTTGATGCCATGAGTCCTGGCGCTGGCGCCGACCCCAGCATCCAAAGATGATTTTAAGTCTCTCAGAGGCCAAATGTAACTTTTGTTCAAAAATAGAGTCAAATTATAAAAAATTGGGGAATTACTCCCTTGTACATGTACCGCATAAAGACCTTGATTTTGAGAGGTAATTTAAGTTTCTAGATTAAAATGTTATATGGTATAGCTTCTACTCCTAACAAAGCTTTGTACACTGAGTTTACTGAAAACAACCTATTCTGATATAGCCCCCACAAAGCCTCCTTCTCCTTGGGCTTCATAACCAATTTCCATGCTGCAAGGTTGTACCCTTTCCTTCTGAAATCATTGCCTCTAAAGACAGCTTTTCATATATTTGTCAATTGCTTCAATGACAGATACCGGTAGTTTTAGGGAGCACATATAGTAGGCTGGTAGGGATGAAAGCACTGAGTTCACAATTTGCAATCTTCCAGCATAAGCGCGTGTTTAGTTGCCTGAATTTGAAAATTTAGGCTACTGTAGCATTTTCGTTTTTATTTGGCAAATAGTGTTTAATCATAGACTAATTAGGCTCAAAACGTTCGTCTCGCAATTTTCAACCAAACTATGCAATTAGTTTTTTTTCGTCTACATTTAATGCTCCATGCATGTATCGCAAGATTCGATGTGAGGGGTACTGTAGCACTTTTTTGGATTTTGGGGTGGGAACTAAACATGCTCTAAAATAGGAATTGTGCACTGGTAGAGAGCCTTCTGACATGATGACGAAACTGTGTGTCAGCAGGTCATATGATGATCAGATCAGTGGTGACCAAGCGTTCAGCACCCCCCAAGCTATGGGTCAGCAGCCCAGAATGGAGCAACTAGCTGTAGCTGTTTAGTTGATGAGAAAGCTCCAGGTGAACAAACAAGGTATAAGTGTAACAGAGAACTCAATCTCAACTCAACTCGAACTCCTCAAAGTTGCCCTTGCTTTTCTCTGAACTATTCCTCTTATTTATTTATCCCTATATAATCTTGGTATCAGATTCATCGATCATGGGTCGTCTTCCGTTCGAATGGGGATTTCTCCTGGGGAGCCACGTCCGGACATAAAGTCACGGACCGTTCTGATAGTTGCATTATGGCAGATCCTAATCTAAGTAGTATTTGAGTCACAATTCAACATTACAATATACTTATTCCACATAGACGATCCCAATTAGTAATCTGGTATAGTGTATGTGCAAACAAACATCTTCTATAACATTTGAAGGCAAATATGATTATTTCAAATACATCACAATCAGTAATCTAGTACTGTATATGATTACATATGCAAGCAAGCATCTTCCGTAGTATATATATATATCTTATAAGGCTTAATGGAGAAGGATCCGACGAAACTTTATTCTTTTCTCCATTAGACATTATATATATTGTAGGTTGCTTTAAACATCACTTTCCTTGAGAGGTTTCCGGCCAAGGACAAAGAAGGTCATTGTAAAGATCTGTTCCCTGTGATCATGCATCGTCCATTATTTCTTTCAAATTTTATTTTGGTTGCTCAACTCTATGATTCTGATAAGGACATTGTAGTTTCGGCCTTGTTTAGATCACCTTTAAATTCCAAATTTTTTCACTCTCTCTCCATCATATCAATTTTTAGCCGCTTGCATAGAGCATTAAATATAGGTAAAAAATAACTAATTGCACAGTTTAGTTCGAAATCACGAGATAAATTTTTTGAACTTAGTTGGTCCACGATTAGACAATATTTACCAAATAAGACGAAAGTATTACTATTTATCGGATTGAAATTTTTTGCAATCTAAACATGGCCTTCCTTTCAAGACTTACCGACAGCTTATGATGAGGTCATTGGATGCAGTATGCAGCATGCTAACAAGCTTACTGCTGCCTTTCGGAGCAATCCGGAGGAACTCCAGTGTACCAGCCTGCAATAAAATCAACGATAAAGCAGTAGCTTGAGACATTCTTACCCACAAAAGCCTGCAGATCATACGACTACCTAAAAACATGTCTCAGTACAGTCCTGTAACTTAAGCCCTTGTTTAGTTCGCGAATTTTGGATTTTGGGGCTACTGTAGCACCTTCGTTTTTATTTGGCAAATAGTGTCCAAACATTGACTAATTAGGCTTAAAACGTTCGTCTCGCAATTTCCCACCAAACTGTGCAATTAGTTTTTCTTTTCGTCTACATTTAATGCTCCATGCACGAGCCGCAAACATTCGATATGACAGGTACTGTAGCAACTTTTTGGATTTTGGGGTGAAACTAAACAAGGGCTTACAATTGCACGCATGAGGAACTTTGCGACACCAGAGTAACTGAAGCTGCTCCATGAGAAAAGGTGGGCATCTATGTCCCAGTACCATGGGCATGGAGAGTCCTCAGCAAGATCCCTCGCCAAGACAATCTAAAATGAAACAGAAGAGTCATTTCGCTATATATCCCAAAGTAATTTGACCTAGATCTGTCTCATTGAAACCATAGCCTGATGGTTTTAGTACAGCACCTCGAATCCAGCTTCTTTCATAGCCTGGATGCACTGACGAGTGGTACGGACGTCAGGCAAGGCACAGCCGAGCTCAATTTTGGCCTTGAGGTCCCTATGCTTAGCGTTGTTTGGATCAAATTTATCAGTCAAGCACAGTTCATCTAGTGCGAAATATTGACCAGGTTTCAGCACCCGGTATATCTCCCTGTAGGCACCTATCTGTAATAGCCAGATACCAAAAACAACCTCAGCAACACTGGACTGTGTGTTCACTCAAAAACATAACTCTAGTTTGCAGTTTATTTTGTGAGTCTACTACATCAGGAGCATAAATTGTGGCCTCTATTGCGTAGGCTGCATCAAAGGTGTTGTCAGGAAATGGTATGTTCATGAAGTCTCCCTACAATTGCCAAAAAAGATAGTAAGGCACATTAGATTTTAGTATAAAGAAAGGTCATGACCCGACGAAAACCATTATAATTTACTGATAGCGGATGCAACTTCACCTTAATGAAGTTGCACTGCTCACTCAGACCGGCCGAAAAATTGAGCTCCTGAAATGCAAATAGCCTATATTGCATCTGACGCAAAAGTATATATGCTAACAAGTTTAATATTGTACTTCTTGAAGAATAAGTCAGAATAACCAAACCTTGCCCCTTGATATCTGGTAAGCGTTGTTGTTCAGTCCAGTTATATCTGTTGAGCTAGAATAACAAATAGCATTGAGACATCTGTATAATATGGCAGTTTATTTTTTTAACTCATTACCTGAATCTGGCTATTTCCCTTAAGGGCCCCCCCAATTCCACATCCTACATCCAAGACCTGCAGATTAACAAGGAAGACATGATCCAAGACCTGCAGTACTTTTAACCACTGAATGTCCATCCATCCATCCATCCATATCTGCTCCTTCCTTCAACTGTAAACTACTTCCTAACTGTCTCATGTCTCGTCCTTTTTCACTTAATCGCCAACCTGCCACGATGCACACCCTGGAAGTGTAGCACGTCCTGCCACATTGATGGAGCAGTGAGGTCCAGCCCTTGTTTAGTTATATTTCCCGTAGAACGTTTTAATTTCACACCCTTGCTCCAGTGACAGGGCTTACGGTTTGGCATTTAATTTAAAGATAATACATAGACATTTACTACTCCCTTTGTTACAAATTTTGTCATTTTAGCTTTTTAATATACATAGTCGTCTTTACTGTATATGTAGACCACGTATCTAGATGCATATAAAAACTATATTTCTAGAAAAGTCAAAACAACTTATAATTTAGAATAGATGGAGTAGCATCTAAGTCACATATCACCACACATTAGCAAGGGACTGATTTCAATGTTTGGCATTTGAAGATAAGACAGAGACAGTACTGTTCAACGGCTGATTCAAATTGATTCCTGGCGATGTTTTGCCTTTGAAAGGCCCTAGAAACATTTGAGGCCCCGGACTGTGACATTACTTCATGGTATTATTCTGCATAAAAAAAAACAATTTTAGGTAAACAAATTATCACAGAACGGATATAGAACAGATTATGACAAAAAGGTTTAAGTCTGATGTCCTAAGTCAAATCATTTGGGTAAACAGATTAACAAACCACTCTCAATCCACAAATAAATCAATTTCTAAAGATTTCCTAAGTCAATCTTTTTATTTAAGTCTGATGGAATTTTATAAAAAGGAAAACAACTGGTGTGTATTGGAGTTGTTGTAAATCAATCTTTTTCCTAGAGTTGTCCTGCAGCCCCTATCCTCAGCCAAAAAAAAACATGGAGCTGGTCTTCAGACCCAGCCCGACAACCCCCTCCAAACCATAGCAGGCGCCCGAAGCGGTCCAGCAGCGCAATGCTGGAAGAGTACGTATTAGCCAGCCGTGGAAGCAGAGGCGGCGGCGGCGGAGGGGGAGGGAGGTTCGCACCTCGCTGCATCGAGTCGAGACGGGTTCGCGGCGCCCGCCGGACGATGCGGGCTTGCGGCACGGGCTAAGGCAGGCTTGCGGCGCTGGCAGCCCAGCGGGCTGGTGGGGTGCCCATCGCCGTTTGCAACTATACGCCCGATACAAGTGAGGAGCCCGACGTCCGGCCACTTCCCTGCTCAGTCAAGTCACAATTCGTGAGTACCGACGCCGTGCCAGCTCATTCCTGACGATCAGCATCGCTATCGCTGCCTTCCTCGCCGCAGCTGCGTCCTACAAGCCTCCTGACCGCCTCCTCCACGCCGCAGCAAGCCATGGCCAGGTCTCCAGCCAGCCAGCCTGTGCGTTGCCCATGACCCATTGTTGTTGCTCCCACTAACCCTTCTTGTAGCACTACTACTTCCATATCACCTTTGAGTGATGGTTTCACTTGTGATGCCTCACTAATGGTGGAAAATGAGACCCTCAAGAAGGAAGTAAATGAGCTCACTCATGCCTTAGGCAATGCATATAGTGGAGATGCCCGCTTGCTAAAGTGCTTGGGTAGCTAAAGGTTTTCTCTCAACAAAGAGGGATTAGGCTATACCCCCAAGAAAGGCAAGGTGGCCTTTGTCACTCCCAAATCTAGCTTTGTGAAGGGCAATGGTCAGTTTTGCAATAGATGCAAGCAAGTTGGACATATAGAGCAATATTGCAAGACTAACAAGAACAAACAACCTAATGTATCCTCAATTAGATATGATTCTTATTACATGCTTGTTAAGGGTGTCAATGGTGTAAAGGCTAAGTTCATTGGTACACCAATCGTGGCCCAAAGAAGAAGGCCATGAGGGTACCAAAGACCTTGGTAACTAACCTTCAAGGACCCAAGCAAGTTTGGGTACCCAAAAAGAATTGATCTTCTTTTGTAGGTCAAATGTAAAACCGGAGGAAGGCATTGGGTGTTTGATAGAGGGTGCACACAACACATGACCGATGACTCAAGAATGTTCAATTCAATCAATGAAAATTATAGCAATATGATTGATAGTATCATATTTGGTGACAATGGCAAAGGCAAGGTCAAGGGTCGTGGTAAGATTGCAATATCCAACGACTTAAGCATTTCCAATGTGCTACTAGTAGAGAGCTTGAACTTCAACTTATTGTCGGTAGCTCAACTTTGTGATCTTGGTTTCAAGTGCATATTTGGTGTGGATGATGTAGAGATAATAAGTGTAGATGGATCTAACTTGATATTCAAATGATTTAGATATGAGAATCTATACTTGGTTGATTTCAATGCTAGAGAAGCTCAATTATCAACATGTTTGCTCACTAAGTCTAGCATGGGTTGGTTATGGCATAGAAGGCTTGGTCATGTTGGAATGAAATAATTGAACAAATTGATTAAGCATGATCTAGTTAGAGGCTTGAAAGATGTCACATTTGAGAAGGATAAGCTATGTAGTGCATGTCAAGCCAGAAAGCAAGTTGATAACACACATCGTAAGAAGAGTATGATGAGTACATCTAAGGCATTTGAGTAGTTGCACATGGACTTGTTTGGACCAACCACATACACTAGCATTGGTGGAAACAAATATGGATTTGTAATTATGGATGGTTTCACTAGATACACTTGGGTCTTCTTTCTTATTGACAAGAGTGATATGTTTGCAACCTTTAAGACATTCATCAAGAGAATTCACAATGAGTTTGAAACAACCATAAAGAAAGTAAGAAGTGACAATGGAAGTGAGTTCAAGAATACAAGAGTTGATGATTTGTGTGATGAATTTGGGATTAGGCATTAATTTTTGGCCAAGTACACTCCTCAATCAAATGACCTAGTTGAGAGGAAGAATAGAACTTTGATTGACATGGCAAGATAAATGTTGAGTGAGTACAATGTGAGTCATTCATTTTAGGCCAAAGCAAACAACATGGCTTGCTACTATAGCAACCGACTCTATTGTCACCCTATGATAGAGAAGACACCTTATGAGCTCTTAAATGGAAGAAAGCCCAATATTGCATACTTTTGGGTTTTTGGTTGCAAATGCTACATATTGAAGAAAGGCACAAGATTGAGTAAGTTTGAGAAGAAATGTGATGAAGGTTTCTTGCCTGGTTACTCAACTACTAGCAAGGCTTATAGAGTTTGGAATTTGGCTAGTGGTACTCTTGAGGAGATTCATAATGTGGAATTTGATGAAATCAATGGTTCCCAAGAGGAACATGAGAATCTAGATGATGTAAGAGGCACTCAATTGGTCAATGCAATGAAGAACATGGATATAGGTAACATAAGGCCTAGAGAGGCGATTGATGTTGAAGATGATAAGAATCAAGTGCTCTCTAACTCAAATGTGCAAACTAGTGGTTCTCATGATCAAGTTCAAGCAAGTGCTAGTGATGACAAAGTGCAAGATCAACAACAAGTGGCTAATTCATCATCTCAACCAAGTGATCAATCAAATGCAATCAATCAAGTGCAAGTTCTCCAACCAACCAATGTTGCAAGAGACCATCCATTGGATTCTATCATTGGTGATATCTCAAGAGGTGTACAAACAAGATCAAGATTGGCATCATTTTGTGAACACTTCTCAGTTGTGCCTTCCATTGAACCTAAGAAGATAGATAAAGCTTTGTTGGATGTTGATTGGGTGAATGCTATGCATGGAGAGCTAAACAACTTTACAAGAAACCAAGTATGGGAGTTAGTTGAGGGACCTAAGGATCATAATGTGATTGAAACTAAGTGGGTCTTTCAGAACAAGCAAGATCACGATGGGATAGTTGTGAGAAACAAAGCAAGATTAGTGGCTCAAGGATACACTCAAGTTGAAGGTCTTGACTTTGGAGAAACTTAAGCCCCAGTTGTAAGATTGGAAGCAATTAGGATCTTGTTAGCCTATGTTTGTGCCCACAACATCAAGTTGTACCAAATTGATGTGAAAAGTGCATTTCTAAATGTGTACATCAATGAGCTTGTGTATGTTGAGCAACCTCCTAGTTTTGAGGATGAGAAGAAACCGAACCATGCATACAAGTTGAGAAAGGCTTTGTATGGTTTGAAGCAAGCACCAAGAGCATGGTATGAGAGATTGAGGGATTTCCTACTCTCTAAGGGATTCAAGATAGGCAAGGTTGACACCACTCTCTTCACTAAGAAGCTAGGCAATGACTTGTTTGTATTGCAAATCTATGTTGATGATATTATTTTTGGATCAACCAGTCAAGATTTGTGTGAGGAGTTTGAAAACATGATGGCAAGTGAGTTTAAGATGTCCATGATTGGAGAGCTTAGTTACTTCCTTGGTCTTTAAATCAAGCAATTGAAGAGTAACACATTCATGAGTCAAGGCAAGTACATCAAAGACATGCTCAAGAAGTTTAGAATAGATGATGCTAAAGCTATTAGTATACCAATGGGGACAAATGAAAGCTTGGATAGTGATGCTAGTGGCAACATGGTGGATCAAAAGATGTATCGGTCTATGATCGGAAGCCTACTCTATGTAACCGCATCAAGGCCGGATGTGATGTTTAGTGTATACATGTGTGCTAGATTTTAAGCCTCACCTAGAGAAAGTCATTTGAAGGCAACAAAGAAATTGAAGCATACACAAAATATGAGATTTTGGTATCCCAAAGGAGTAAGATTTGAGTTCATTGGATATTTGGATTCCGATTATGCGGGATGCGAGGTTGAGAGAAAGAGCACATCGGGAATATGTCAATTGTTGGGGAGATCACTTGTGTCTTGGTCGTCTGTTGGTATAAATTAATGCACATAGAATAATCCACAAGTGCACGGATATTATACCAATGTAGCACTTCACCGGGAGTACCCAGTTTTATATCAAACCCAAGGAAATATGTGTGAGAATAACCAAATCTAACTTATCCTAGCTTCACAATCTAGGCTAGATAATAGGAGCGTAGAGGAGACTACTAAGGTCTTATAGTTCTAACTTCGGTAAGCTTTGTCTTCTATTGTTCAATCAAGGAGATAATACTAGAGAAAACATAGGCATAGTATGTTTCCTATAGCAATGCTGTCCTGCTAGTACTATTAATGGGAGGTGGACTACAGAGGATTCAACGAGACTATAAAAGTCACCCTCGCGAGCTACCACCAATCCAGAAAATGGAGTACATCTACGAGTAACTGAGTCTAAGCACCACGCTTACACTACAAATACTACTTTAACCTAGGAGCTACATGGATTAAAGTACTCAAAAGAGAGTCACAAACCTAAAGAACAATATGAACAAGATGCTTACTTAAATTAGAAGTCGATTACCAGAGAAATCTCAGAAGCAAGCTCAAGAAGAACTTGATTCCACCAGGTACAAGCCATAGAGAGAGCACCGACAGGCTAGGACTCCTCCAGAACTCTTCTCTCACACTCTATCTCTCTATTTCTAGAACTAGACTAGATTCTATGGAGGACTAATATTCTCTTGATTGCTGGCTCTGATCCTGGTGGACATATGAATTAGGCTTCCTGGCTTCTCAGCTCTCAGTATCAAATGAGCATTGCCTCTAGGTGGTGCAGGCTAGATTATATAGCCCTGGGGGTCCAACGTGAGCCCTTAGATCAAACCGACTTAAGCAATGGCCTAGATGCATCCTCAAAGGCGGTGGAAAACCGACATAGGTAGCTGGCTGATAGGTGGGCCCACCAGGGGCTAGGCGGCCTGATAGTGGGGCTGGGTGGCCCCACATGTCATCCTCTGGCCTTCTACTTCGGTGACATGGCTTCTGGATCCTTCTAGAGTCTTCCCACATAGGTACCACGGCGGGATTTCGTATTTTCCTTTGACGATTAGGCCCTCCTTGGCGGTTTTCTGATTAAACCCCGCTGGAAACACAGATTCACCAAAACTTGTGGAATTTATTAGTTTCAACCCCTAAGTCTACTTTGGTGATTCGTTTATACCCTTATGCATGTTTAATTGACGATTAAAATATGTATTATAACTATCGTCAACATAGTCAAAAAAGAAAAAAAGTGTAGCAGAGTACATTTTGGCCGGTTGTTGTTGTGCTCAATTACTTTGGATGAAGGCTACTTTGAGCGATTTTGGAATCAAGTTCAAACAAGTGCCATTGCTATGTGACAATGAGAGTACCGTGAAGCTCACCAACAATCCGGTTCAACATTCAAGAACAAAGCACATTGATGTCCGCCATTATTTCATAAGAGATCACCAACAAAAAGGGGACATTTGTATTGAGAGTGTGGGCACCGAGGATCAACTTGCCGATATCTTCACCAAGCCACTTTGATGAGAAGAGGTTTTGCAAGCTAAGGAATGAATTAAACATACTTGACTTCTCAAATATGTGTTGATGCACCCCCATTATATGACATGCCTCTCCTTCGAGTAAAGCAAGGTAAAGTTGATTGATATGTTATTCATCCATTGCTAAGGACTTGTCTAGTTCATCTAGTCATTCCTATCATGTCTTAGGCTCATTCATGAAAATCAAAAGAATTTTATGCTTGTATGGTACCACTATTGCTTGTATGCTTGAAATGATCTAGTGGTAGCATATGAAATGTTTGTGGGCTTGTGAACCAAGTGTTTAATCTAGAAAATGAGCTATAAGTGTTTAACTCAACATGGTACAAGATAACCCTTATTTGGAGGTGTGAAGAAGCTTGTTCTTGGATCAAACCGAGTTAAATATCTTTTGCAAATGATCTAGATTGAACCAAATTGGGAAAATGGTCCTCACTTATCATGGTTTCACACAACCTATCTAAAATTTAAGCTCACCTTTTGTGGTTATTGATGACAAAGGGGGAGAAGTAATTCCAAAGATAAGCAAAAGGGGTAGAGAAACCAAAGATTGTAAGATAGGTGAAAGGAAGGGGATCAATTATAATTTTAAAGCAAACAAGTAGGGGAAGCAAGCTCATAAACTTGTTTGTTGCATTTGAATGTGCATTACATATATTTGCTTGCGTGGTACAAGTTCTAAAATTCCCTACCCATGCTTGTGTGGTGTATGCTAGATCATAGAAAATGATTGATGATATGAAAACTAGCATGCATAGGATAGCTAGATATACCTTGATACTTTACAAACAAGTGGTGCTAGAGCCTTGCTTCTAATGTTGATCTCACAAGGTATCTAGTTTGTCCTTTCTCTTCAAGTGATATCTAGCAAATCATGGTGCCAAGGATGGTGTTCAAATGGCAACTCTGTTTGGTATCACGCTTCAAAGGTCCATTCTTTACACCTTAGCATCATTTGGTAGCTATTACTCTCCCAAACTTCTAATCCATGCATATGTGCGAGCTTTCAAATCCAAACTCTTAGCACATATGTAGGGGGAGCTAATACTACCAATTTGGGTTGATGAAACTTGTCCATAATCTTTACACATGGTAATATGCTTGGGCAAGCAACATGAATCCAAAAAGATTTCATTGAATATGTTTGTAAATAGGTTGTCATCAATTACCAAAAAGGGGGAGATTGAAAGCCCTAGTTTGGTTTTGGATAATCGATAAAACCGAGCACTAACCTTTGTCATGATTTGTGAGATGAGCTAGGTTGGTGCAATCCAAGTGTGGAGCATGCTGATGAAGTCCATGGAGATGGAGATGGACATATGTTGAAGATGATCAAGCTCAACTTAGAAAAGAAGAAATAGAAAAACAAAAACCGAGAAGAACAAGGTAAAAGTATAAGATAGATTTTTGTTTTGCACTCAAGACACCATAGAGGTGTGAGTGACATAGGATCGATAGCTGTACTATAAAGAGGAGAAATCTTTGGCTAAACGGCTTATCGAGTGCCACTAGGTGACATAATTCTTGCACATGCATTTAGAAATCTAGTGTGCTAACCTTAACCCTTATAAAATGCTTTGAAAAATGCTAACACATGTGCACACAAGTTCTACACTTTGTGGTTTGCAAGTTGGAAGCAAGGGTGAAGCGGTTGACATAGAAAAAGAAAAAGAGGAAGAAGTTCATGACCGGATGCTGGCCGCGGGCTGACCGGACTCACCCTAGGCGTGTCCAATCAATTATAAGCGATGGTGCTGCTCTGGCGGAGAGCGAGGTGGAAGGACCGAACGCTGGCTTGGGACCGACTGGCGCATCCGGTCACAAGTTGGCAGGCGCATAGAGAAGGCCAGTGATGACCGGACACCGTGGCGAGTCGAGTCACCATCGACCGGATCCGTCCAATCATGATTTCTGTGCTCTGGAACCTTACTAGACGTGATTGGAGGCACTATGAACGTGAGTCCGGTCGTTTTGGGGATGAGTCCGGTCATTCTTTAACCCTGGGGCACCTGTTCACTTGAACGTTAGCGATCGATGCGCGAGATTTGAATGGGGGACGCGTGGCAGCCATCGGGTGACCAGACACAGGGCAGCATCCGGTCAGCCCGCGGTAGACCATCGGCTCTATTTCGAGGGACCGCCTTTTTAAGTGTTTGGCCGGTTTGGGGCTCACTCTCTTGGCACTTTGACATACTTGATATCCTTATGAGCCTAAGCAAACACCTCCCACTCATCTCCATCATTGATTCATCATCATAGTGAGTGTTGGAGTGATTCCAAGTGCATTTGCTTGTTTCTCTTGGTGGTTGCCACCCCCTAGACAGCTTGGAGCAGCAGAGGAGCATCGGCATGAGTTGGTGATTGTTCGTGACCAGCTCCGGTGATTGTGAGGGGTCTTGTACCTTCCCCGGCAGAGAGCCGAAAGGTAACTCTAGTGGATTGCTCATGTCATTGAGTTACCTCACTTGTGGGTAGGTTCTTGCGACGCCTCTTGTGGTGGGCTAGGTGTGTGATACCTATTAGCCACCAAACCACCAAGTTTTGGTCGACACAATGGGGACTAATGCTGGCAATCACGTGAACCTTGGGAGAAAAAATGATTGTCTCTTGCCCCTTGGTATTCTCCCAGTGATTGAATTGGTATTCATCTTGTGATTGGTTCACTCCTCTATGCGGTGGTATAATCACCCTACTCACTTATTTACATTCCCACAAATTAGTTTTAGCAAGCTCTTTAGTGTAACAAGTGTGAGAGCTCTTAGTGAGTAGTGACTTATTAAATTGTGTGCCTAGTGATTGTAGTAACTAGAATTGTTGGATAGGTAGCTTGCAACCCTTGTAGAGCTAGAGCAAGTTTGCATTTCACTATTTGTCATACTAATCAAAATGATCTAGTGATCTTGTAGATTTTTAAATAGGCTATTCACCCTCCCTCTAGCCATATTAGGACCTTTCAACTCTCCCTCACTCTATGATGGTATGTTCGGCTTAATGGTCCAAGTATTGGATCCACTGATCGTGCTAATTGAATAATGGGCTAGGCCGGGCTTGCGGCCCAAGTGCTGGATCACCCAGTTTTCACCTGCAAGTTTTTCGGCCAATGGGCTTGAGTCCGCCAAAGGTTCAGTCACCCTAGTCTATTTATAAGCAATCAAGGTTGAAGACGGTTCGACATTTTCACCACCACCACTAGTAGCAATCGTTCTCACTCCTCTCTCACTTTGATCTAGCAGACTCCACCATTTCTAGATCTTTCCTCAAACTCCCATAGTAATGGCACCGAAGAAAATCCTACCAAACAAAACCAAGATGATTAGTTCACTGACCGAATATGGTCCTGGCAACAAGTGCGGCAATGGTGGTAAGTGTTCCACCTCTAGTTGCCGCGAGAGGTGTCACTGCCACCATGGCGGACATAGATGCTCTTGTCCAAGAAGGTTTTCTGGCACTGGAGGTGCTCTTGGGGTAACGTTGTGCCCTGGGCCAAGATGTTGCCGCTAAAAACACCGGCGATATTGTAGTCTTCGTTGACTTCTTCTTTCGTGGATTCAATCTCCCAACGCATTGGTTCGTCCGCGATCTCCTCCGCTACTACGATTCCTAGGTGCATCATCTTACTCCCAAGGGTATGCGGGGATTCAGCCGCATTGGGGGCTCTTCTGCCGCTATTTCAAGGTTCTCCCCCAATTGGGCAGGAAGATCGCTGGCAACCTCTGGATCAAGGTGGCCTACAAGTCTTGCTTTTTCCACATCAGTCTTCCTTCCAATGTAGTTAACTGGGCGAAGAAGATGCTCTATGTGTATGACTGCAACGCTTTAGCATTTTCCCACCAGTTCCCCAGCCGCTACCAGTGAGGTTGAAGGAGGATCTGAGCAAGCTCGAGCATCACGAGGCGGACTAGCTTGTTGATGATATGCGGGAGTACCACTGACGGTAGGCTTTTACCTAGGAGGCTTGCCTGGTGGCCTCCTTCCAGAGGTGGATTCAACCTTTGCAGCAGCGTGACAGCCCTATGTATGAATTCGCCAATGCATCTAGTCCTTCTAGTGAGGACCTTGAGATGATGAGCCTCGAGGATGCTATTATCGTCGTGACATGGGTGCTGGGCCCGAAATCCATCATCAAGGGTAAAGATTGGCTGATCGACCCCTTTGCACAGGGAAGGGCCCTGCAAAAGCATGGTAAGCTGCCGAACTTAACACGTCAATTCCTTGGTCTTTTCGTCTTGCTTGGTGATCTTTATGTCGCGCTCATCTTTGGCCAGGTTCGCGCTGACTATTGGTCCAAAGCTCCCCACGACAGGGTGAAGAAGGCGAATGTCAGATGTGCCAGTGCGGCGGTCAGTGGAGGCACGGGTGAGGCAGACCTGTGGAGCCCTTCTTCACTTCGTTTCTTTCGTGATCCTTGTGTCCAGCTTGTTTCCAACTTCGTGCCCTGGACTTATGCGTGTCTTGTAGGTCTTCTACTCAGCTTCTAATGTCTTGCTTGAGGTGTTGATCTTCCGGATCATACCATTGCCTATGTCCAAGCCGCTTTTGCAGCCTTTGAACTATAACCAAAGAAACTAGCAAATGAAGTTAGTCCAAATGATCTTGTTGATCATCAAACACCAAAATCCAAACTAAATGGAGCAATGGTCCATTTTCCTTACAAATATCTATATATGAGGCATAGTCCAAATAGGACCCTGCATTTTACAGACAACACTCGATGTGAAAAAATAGTCCTAGATATTCTCTCATTAGATATTTGGGAGAACTAAAGAAATGTGAAAGATGCATGTACACCATAAATTGTAGTGACATATATTTCTAGCTGCGATCACTACCGGAGACGTCCTCTTTGCCGAGGGCTTGTGGGTTTGCCGAGGGCTAGATCTCGAGCACTCGGCAAAGGGGGTCTTTGTCGAGGGCCAGCCCCAGGAGCCCTCAGCAAAGATAGGCCCTCGACAAACAAACGGCCCTCGGCAAAATAAATCTTTGCCGAGGGCCTAGCCCTCGGCAAATATGGCCGGATGGGTCACGACGGCCACTAGCGTTAGTCTTTGCCGAGTGCCTGCCGTCAGGCACTCGGCAAAGATTTTTATTTTTTTTAAATATTCTTTGTCGAGAGCCATTGGCCAGGCCCTCGGCAAAGACCCCTTTACCGAGGGCTAGGCTAGACCCTCGGCAAAGAGTTTTTTTTTGGTTTTTTGAACCCTATTTTTTTGTGGTGCTATAATACATTATTTAAATCTCAATTTTAAAATTTGGGCCAAATTTGACTTTTTTTGATATATTTCCCTAATTTATTTCTTTTCGTTGATTTTTTTCGAATATTTCAAATTTGAACTGCAGGTGGATGGAATAATGCAATTTAGTGATTCAAAAAATGTTATTCATGGTATTTGGTGTATGTTGAGTCCCTATCCACGATCTCACATCAAATTTTGGGCATCTTCTTCACGTAACATGACGAGGAACTTGTCGGAAAAGTGTTTTTAAATTATATAAAATTCATACAAAGTCCGAAAATCATGAAACTTGTCGAGGTGTCATGTTATCGCATGTGTAGAATGTGGTAAAAATTTGAGAAGGTTTCGAGCAAGTTGTGATGTCGGATGCCTAAAACCCAGACATCTCCACATGTGATCACCCCCGCGAGCATCCTTGGTGTTTTGTGCAGGAAATGATACCCCGGCATTGTGCAACTGTCCGAAGAGTCGGTGGTGCGGGAGTCGGCCTCCAACTGGGACAGGTACGTGCTGGTCACGGATGACACTTATTGCAACAAGCAGGAGAGGGTATTGGCGGAGTTTTAGGTAAGTTTCTCTCGCACAACATTGCTTAATACATCTCATTCATTGGTTAAATGTTTTATTGAAATAATGAATGGATACATCGGTTTTGTATGTAGAAATTTTTCAAGGCCGAAGAAGGACTTGAGGCCCAGGCGGATCAGGCGGCTGCCGCAGCTTGTAGGAAGTATGTCACCGAGATGCACCAACATGGGCGCGTCCAAGCCCACATAGACTACTACAGGTCGGTACTTAAGCAGTCCCTCCCCAAGCCTCAAGCAAGAGTGATTATGCTGACCCGGGATCAGTACCTTGAGGTAGGTGAATAACATTCATAATGATTCGTTTTGATATTAAGTAGGTTCAATTTCATCTTCTTATATGTCAAATACTCGATGACTTGTAGGTGATTCCTTGGTGGTGCCGATCGTATCCCGAGTGCTGGGCCATGATCGTGGACAAGTGGTTATCACAGGACTTTGTTGGCACGCACGAGAGGCTGCGGGAACAGCGTCTGATGAGGCAAGGTCCAACTCACCATCAAGGCAGCCGCAGCCTCCCCGGATACAAACAAGCATATGTAAGTGATTTCTTTCATTTATTTTGATGCTCAATTCTGCTTGATTTCTCACAATCTTCCCGTCTTTCTCGCAGGAGGCTGCGCACCCGGGCGAGGAGGTCTTGGAGTTCTCTGCGTGGGCTATGTCCCACATGGGCAGGGCGTCGTCCTCTGTCTCCTTCGACCCGGCTGCCCCGCCCCAGGTGTACTCCAACCCGAACGTATACACTAAAGTCCAAGAGTACACGTCCTCGGTAAGGGAGATCTATGGGGAAGATTACAATGTGTGCACTGAGCCCATTGATGCAGAGACGATCATGAGGCTCGGAGGAGGCAAGAAGCATGGGCGGCTGTGGATTGCAGACGGCGCCATCGACTCCACCACCGTTCCCTCCCTCGACGCTATCCGAGCACGGAGCACGAGCTCCAGCCAGCCCATACGCTCACGGCCTTCTCCAGCACTGCAGCAGGTCCAGGCACTCCAGGTAATTCCTCTTTTACTCGTCGTACGTTGATATTTACACACCTAAATTAGATTTGCATTACTGATACATTGGAGTGAAATATTGCAGGTCGAGCTGCAAGAAACAAAAAGGCAAAGTCAAGAGCAGAACGCGGAACTGACCGCACAGCTGCAGGCCTAGCAGGTCGCGTTCGAGGCCACGCAGAAGCAGATGGCGGAGATGATGGTGATCATGCAAAGTCTTGGGCAAGCATCGGGTGTACCTGTGCAGTTTTCAGCTCCTCCTCCTACTCCTGCAGCTACTCCTGTAAGTATGAAAGTTCACTTTTCGCTTTGTGTTTTGCATGTATGTCGGCCTTCGTGCCGTTGTGGATGTCGGCGTTCGTGTCGTTGTGGATGTCGGCGTTCGTGCCGTTGTGGATGTCGGCGTTCATGCCGTTGTTTCTTGCAGGTTTTGAAAACCTCCCCGTGCAGGGGAGGTGCTGCCGAAATTTTTAATTGAGTCTAATCTTTTTGTATTCCTAGATTACTAGATACAATCTCTAAGTTCCAAAACTGTTTTTCCAGATTACTCACACATGCAATCTCTGCTCCTTTGTGCAGCCTCCGTCCGCGGGTTCCAATCAATTTGGTAGTGCGTCACTGGGTGATCCCGCCTTTCCTTCACCACCGTCTCATAGGCTACCTTGATCAGGACTAGTGCTAGGTGATGTGGTTGGACTTTATTGTAATATTTGTGGTTTATGGTTCTGACTTGTGCTTGGATTTCATGAACTTGTCGTAATAAACATGTGAATGATGATGAACATGTGACTTGTCGTTGTAATATATTGTGATTTGTGGTTCACAATTATGGTTGTGATATATTGTGAGAAAATAGGTTCTGTGTGATATATATATGTGATGGTTGATATGTATATGTATATATATGAAATGCTTGTGTCGATGTAATGCAAAAAAAAAAAAAAAAAAATTTCTGCCTCTTTGCCGAGGGCAATGACCAAGGCCCTCGGCAAAGAAGGGTCTCGGCAAAAAAAAAAATAAAATTTCTACAACATTTCTTTGCCAATGGCCATGGTTGGAGGACCTCGGCAAAGATTTTTCAAAAAAAAGAATAATTCTTTGCCGAGGGCCGTCCCATTGTCCTCGGCAAAGATTTTTTGGAAAAATTCTGCATATTTCTTTGCCGAGGGCCATGGTTGGAGGCCCTCGGCAAAGATTTTTCAAAAAAAAAGAATAATTCTTTGCCGAGGGCCCTCGGAGACGGCCCTCGGCAAAGACTCCGTCCCAGGCGCCGTCGCCGTGACGGCTGCTTTTCTTTGCCGAGTGCCGCTCCAGCCCTCGACAAAGGCTTTGCCGAGTGCCCGATAAAAGGCCCTCGGCAAAGACCCTCTTCGCCGACTCAAAATTCCCCGAGAGCTCTTTGTCGAGGGCCGCCCTCGGCAAAGCCTTTGCCGAGGATTAATGGGCCTTTGCCGAGGGCCTCAGGCCCTCGGCAAAGAGGCCGTCTCCAGTAGTGGATGATCTAAAGGAGACTTATAGAAGTTCTTATATTATTAAAATTGATTACGCAATACATGTATAAGCATTTGTACAGCAACTAAACAACAAATTTATTCAACTTTATTAGGATGCGGAATAATATATATGCTAGCTGCTATTTACAGCCATACAAGTAATTAAAGCCATGCATGGTAGAACATGGCATCTCTTTTTCTCCCCCATGAACAGTGCAAGGAACACCATGTTGTTGCCTCCATAGAATAAAGGCCATTAGATTTATTTTGCCTGCATATTTCACCTAGATATTTTATCAAGCATCTGCAAAGAAATCATGAATCGTGATCCGGGCTGCAACTGGAATGCGCACTTTCCTATGATCATTGCACCACATAAGGCTTGTAGTCCCCTTGTAACCTCCACATAGGTGATAACTTGATCTGAAATGTATGAACCTTGTTTGCAGCATTGAACACAAGAATCGATGACTGAACTTCCTTCTTGACTCCAGCAGGGCTCTCAACCGCAACGTGGTAAACTGCATCGACCTCACCGACATTTGTGACAGTTCTCGGCACGGTAACTGGATACCTCAGATTTGGAACCAAGACGGATGGCAGGTTCAAGAGATACCCTGGCACCGATGTTGCATTGCAGCTAACGGATGCGTCGAAACTGCAGGCAAAGAATTGGTTGTAATCGACCGGATCGATGTCATATATCAAACCAGGATACGTGGCTCTGTTAGGGTTGATGTGGCCACCTCCATAGTCAAATGGGTCAGCAATCTTCCTAGGCAACCCTTCAGCATGTATGGGCATGCCGTGTTCTCATCAGTCACAGATGCTTCACAATGCAAAAAGAAACAGAGGTAAGGCAATTGTAGTGTTGCTGCCTATAGTAAACTATTCATGTGTTCATAATCTGCGTAAATTAATGGTAGATTAATTGTTGTGCTAACATATTTACCAGTGGTGACAATGGCAGATTTCAGTGCAGCAGTAGACCAGTCTGGGTGCAGAGATTTCAGCAGTGCAACTATGGCTGATACGTGTGGAGCAGCCATTGATGTCCGGCTGTTGAGGAAGAAACAGTAGTGGAGTTAGATACATGCATGGTTTGTCATGGCTTGTAGTCGTGCATGCTGCCTTGGTATACCTTGATAACATCAGCGTAGTCGATGGATGGACCTCTCGAGGAGAAGGCTGCCACTTTGGGAGCCAGTAACTCTTTACCTGTAACGCTACGTGCCGGTCCAATCTTTGCCACCGGAGAGCTGCTTGTTAAAATTAAGTTAAAACGATTAATCATGAAATCATGCGAGAGAGGAAGAGGCTGTGATCCATTTTAAAAATAAGAAGCTAGTAATAATCAACAAGATGCATAGTGTACCTCGCGGCTCTCATGTATTTTAGAATCCTGTACCCAGTGTCAATGTCCACAAGAACACAAGCAATTCCTCCACAGTTAGCTGTGACATCTAGAGAATTGGCGGCATATATATTGAGCGAAGATAAGACCCGAGCCCCCGGCAGCAAGGACGTTTCGCATCGCGTTTTGGATTTGTGTTTGAAAGCATAATGCAGTCTTGCCTTTCAAATCCGTGCCATTCAGAGCTTCCGCCGTGCAGCTAATCAAACAAGGCAAAAATTAACTGCTCAGCAGCCTCAAGACGCGTGTGATGTAGATGTAGGGTGTAGCAAAACTTATAGCAGGGTGAAATTAAATAAAGTGAAATTTGTGGGTTGCTGAACGTACAGGCCTCCAACGGCAATGCCTCTGAAACTGCTCCCGGTTGAGTTCTTCGATCTCTTGGTAGTAGAGAGATTGTCCCTGCAAAATTGAGTAATAATCACTTAATAATTCTATACAAGTCAAAGTCATGCAAGCAAGACTAGTGGGATTAAGTTTTCAAGGAGTGTATTTGTATTCCGTTGTATAGTAGACTACCCACCACTATCCGCTGCTTGTCTCCCAGCGTGATGACGGTTGGAAACGAGCGATCCATGCATCGTACTCGCGGCCACGGTGATGACCCACGGAGCATTATTCGCAACGGTCTGAGGCCTCAGACCTTCGTTCCCGTCGGCGAACACGACGGTGATCCCCTTTTGAACCGCATGCAGGGCGGCGAACGAGTCCTGGGAACCGGCGATGGCACCAAGGGACAGTGACAGCACGTCCACCCCGTCGTGTATGGCGTCATCGATGGCCGCGCGAGCACCATCGCCTCGCTGCCGCGGCCATTGCCGTCCTCTGTGAGCCAGAGTGATTTGTAGACGGCGCGCGCAGCGCCCGCCGCGAGGCTGTGGAAGCTGGCTGCGTCCACGGCGGAGCCCGCCGCGGTGGACGCCGTGTGCGTGCCGTGGCCGTTCGCGTCCCGGGCCGAGAGGTACTCGCTCCGCCTGTGGAGGGGGAGGGCCTCCGTGTCGAGCCCAGCATCGTAGAAGCGAGCCCTGATGATCTTGCGGCTGCAGTGGGTGGTGTTCCATCCCTGTCCGACCTGGCACACGCCTCTCCACCGCGATGGCACCGGCGGGTAACCTTCGTCGCTGAAGCTTGTCGACTCCGGCCAGATACCTGATCGAAGCAAGTTAGAGATGGGCATGAGGCCGGATGTGCGTCAAGAAGGGGCTAGTGAAGAAATGCATGTAAGAGTGTGTACGGACCAGTGTCGACGACCCCGATGATAACGTGCTCTCCGTATCTGCCTTTGTGGAGCAGGTTGCTGGGCATTTGGTAGCTCAGACCAAGGAAGTCCCAGCTGTGGGTGGTTGCCGTCGTGTAGGTTCTGCTAGGTTCCACACTGATGACTTTTGGAATCTGTGTAGATAGATAGATAGCCCTTGTTTAGTTGGACCTTAAATTCCAAAAAGTTGCTACAGTACCTGTCACATCGAATGTTTGCGGCTCGTGCATGGAGCATTAAATGTAGACGAAAAAAAAAACTAATTGCACAGTTTGGTGGAAAATTGCGAGACGAACGTTTTGAGCCTAATTAGTCCATGTTTGAACACTATTTGCCAAATAAAAACGAACATGCTACAGTAGCCCCAAAATCTAAATTCCTACAACTAAACACACCCATAGAGTTAACAACGCCACAAGGGGAGGCAGTGGGCGGGGCGTGGTTAGTTATTACAGTTTGCCTTTCTCATAGACTGCACTGTGGATCGAGTAAAGCGATCACAAAACTCCTCACCTGCGAGCTGTTTAGCTTCGTCTTCAGTGAGCATCGCCGCGAAGCCTGAGAAGCCATGCTTGTAGTTGTGGAGCATGGAGGCCACAGAATCTTCCATGCTGAAAGTTCATATATATGATTTCACACACGCATAAATATATATCGTCTTCAGTGGGCAGAACAAATATAAACCCAGCAGAGGAAGCAAATGAACTGGCTGAAATTAAAGAGGCTATTATATATACGAGCACGTGCCTTCCAAGAACACTGCCGAGTAGATCATGGTGCGAAGCGACCACATCGTCGGGATGCCCATGTTTCACATCTCCTAGGTACACGATATAGAGCTGCAAACATTACAGGTTACAAATCATACTTTCCTAATAACATTATTCTAGATTAGCAAGATATCAAATCTACCGGTGTGTGTGTGTGTGTGTGTGTATAGTGTGTGTGTATATATATATACCACTCTATAAGAAATTGGTTTCAAATGGGAAGGTGCATTAAGATAAAATCAGGGTTGCAAATAAGGTTCTAGCATGACTGTTGGTTAGGAGACTGTGCATTGAAAGTAACTTTCCCTAATCTTTTCCATATTGCTGTTCGCCAAGATTTAGAGGTGGTAGAGGCATGTGTTGAAGGACAGTGGTTTTTAGAGTTTAGAAGGCAGTTGAATGGAATCCTGTGGGAGGAATGGAGAAATCTTATGATGTTGTTAGATGAAGTTTCTTTGTCAGATTTTAGAGATGAGGTGTTTTGGGCTTCAGAGAGATCTCATAAATATTCGGTAAATTCACTTTATAATCTGATGACCTCTGGAGGGGTTCAAGATGTACAGATGATGCTCATCTGGAAATGTAACATTCCTCTGAAGGTTAAAATTTTCTTATGGATGGCCACACACGATAGAATTCAGTGTGGTGTCCAATTGAAAAAGAAGTTGTCTGGACTGGAAGCATGTTTCAGCTGCGATAAACTTGAAACGTCGGACCATATCCTGTTCCAATGCCCCATTGCAGTATTCTTGTGGTCCTTCTTTCGTGAATGTCTCAGTTGGCTGCTGTCGCCAACAAGTTGTTCTTTGCTATTTTTAGAGATCTTGATCAAGTATAGAGGAAAAAGACAGCAGGTAACGTTGTTCCTATGTGCAAGTGCATTATGGACTATCTGGAAGGCGCGCAATGATGCGGTGTTCAACAACAAGACGATGACTTCCCCGGTGGCAATCATCTACAAGACATTGATGTTGGTGAAATCTTGGCGTCCGCTCTTGAAGCCTAAACTAAAGCCTGTGGCGGACGAAATGATAAACCTAGTTGCTTCTAATGCCACGGTGGCAATGTAACTCTGGGCGTGTTTGTCTAGTTGCCTTCTACTGTTCGTCCGAATGTTGTTTGGTTCAAACTTGATGCTTTGGTTTAGAGGTCTGAGTTTAGAACCTTTGTTATGCAGTTAGTGGAGTTCTATGAACGGTTTAGTGCTCAAACTGTAAGCTGGTAGCCCCAGCAGGATCTTGGGCTTTCGTTAAGCTTTCAATAAAGCCGGGTGAAATGCCTTTGATCTAAATCACTGATAAAACTGTCAGCAGGTATATATGCTTACCGTGCGAGAGCCTGCGTGTGCTCCCAAGAACAGAAGGCAAAAGGTAAGTACGAGGGCCGAAGCTACAGAGACACGTGATGAACTAGAGAATGATGCCATGTTTTGCTATGTTGTCTCAGATGTGCCCTAGCTTACCCATTAGTGATCCGGTATTTATAGATCGATAAACGATGTGCATGCATGAAGTCTCTGTTATCAAGAGTCCAAAAAGACATGAATGGGCTTCCACGATGATTCATTCTCTCGTCCGTGTTGACGCAGGCAACAAGCGTAATCCGAATTAGGCATCTTCACCATTTCCTAGTCCTAATTACCCATGTGCGCTTCTCATGTTTGAGCCATCGGTTGCCATTGGAGACGGTTTCAGACACTGCTTCTGCATCACAGTTTCCTTAATTAGTTTTTGATTAGTAGATTTGTTTTTCCACTAGCAAAGACTACAGACCGCGGCTGCATAACATAACATATATTACTTCCTATATAATTGACAAGTTACGTGCTAGGACGACCATCCACCAACTTGCCAATGACTGCTATCTTATTCTGCAGGTGCAAGAGCATTTAGGATTTTTATATCCCCTACTACGAGGCTACGTACCAACCACTTTATTTGCCTTTCCTTCTTTTTCCGCCGAAGTTCTACTTCTACTGATTATTTGACGTTTTTCTTTTATTAGATTGCGGTTAGACTTTTTCTTTGCTTCCTAATGACGACAATCATCATTGGTCACCACGATGAATCATTCAAAGTATCAAGACGAGTTCAATTTCTTGTTTTCGGAGAGGAAACATGGCTAATTCATCAAGGGATAAAAAAATGCATGCTCTCGTTGCTTTTCTAATAATATTTGATTACATCCATGCTAGGAATGAAAAAAGCGTAAACTGCGATCTTGTGCACATATCAGTAGCCAACGGGGCTCCAATGCATGTCATCTGTGCTTTTGATTATTATTCGACGTACATGATTAATTGGACTAACATGTATGCAAACATGTATTAGACATGTTCATTTAGAAAAGCAATTGGACCGATCCAGACCTTTTGGTGATGTCCTGTGCCACCAATGGATTTTGGCAGATCTATTGGTTTCATCATCCCATCTCTGCCCTAGCATTTAGCTCCTAGGGATGTCAGTATTTAACAGGTCCAAAGTCCTGAGAAGAAACAGCAAAGTAACGGGCAGAAACAAGAAGAGAGTCAAAGGGTACCGGATCATCCACAAGTGAAAAAGTCAAGGAAGCACAATATTACCAGATCGTCTGTCGATGCGTAGACGAAGCCACTGAATTATCATGTGAAAACGGTGCCGTGCCACAAAGAAGTTTCAGCCAATGGATAATGAAAGTGTGCACTCACTAGGATGTCTAGAGTAGTGAGAACCAGTCGCTGTGGCTCAAATGACAATGGTTGGCAACTGTCAGATGCCTCGGTAATCTGTGATGAGCAATATTGGGCCCACTGGATCATCCTGTGATGATTGTGTCACGGCCCGATCGTGACATCGTCATTCATGCATTTCAATCTGTATTTAGAAAACAAGTTGTGCATAAAACTGCATTTTTTGGGCACTGTTTGTTCCCGCGGACCTTCCACCGCACCACCGCAGGATCCTTGAGAGCAATAACGCAGACTTAGAGTTTTTCACTCGGACCTTTCGGTGATCACCTGGACCGTTCACCAGAACACTTCATGCACAGAGTTGAGTTGTCACCACAACAGCTCTTATGGCCCAACCTGTCATAACGGTTGTCTCCATTTCGTGGAGAGGGCAAACACCAGCACACTCCACTCTCTCTCTCTCTCTCTCTCTCTCTAGTTCTTTCCACTCTCTCTATTACACCTAGAGCAAGGACGGGCAAGGTAGAAGGAGCAAGGGAAAGGAGAAGATCATCACCAACAAGAAGACCACGGAGATTAAGTGAAGATGATGGCCACAAGGGTTGGGGACTAAAGAGAAAAGAGTTCTCTCTCCCTAGAACTTAGGAGCAAGGAGGAGAAATCAAGAAAACGTGGAGCAAGGGAAGTAGGGAGGTGAACCAGCTTCTCCATCTTGTTGAGGAGCTCAATAACACCCCCCTGACTCCCTTGGTATGTTGGATTCAAACTCAATCATCATTTTCATCAGAAACCAAGAACTAGTGTTCTTCACCTAGAAAACATCCCCTATGCACATTTTGATGTTTTGATGCAATGTAGATAGATTCAACTAGCTAGATAGTGACCATAGAACCCTAGCTAGAAACATCCCACAAAATTAGGTTAGCCATGCATGCACAAACCATACGTAAAGATTTCAACTTCGAGATCTTAAACTGCATAGAGTTTGTTCCCGTGGACGTTCGGCCTGCATGCCGAACCCTCTGCAAGAACAGTCACAGTGTTCAAACACTTTGCCTCTACGGTCGATGTTCCTGTGGACCATCCGTGAGAACACCGGATTGACTGGTAAAAATTCAAATATTCACTTCTGACAACACCATGTTCGGGTAGAATTTCTTGGACCAACCGGTGTATTGGTGGACCTTTATCACACCCCAAAAATTTAATTTTGGGTTGTGAATAGAAAACACTAAATAAAACAAAGGATTATAGTATTTGGATAAAATTGTCAACATTAGTTTAAGTTTTTGTATATCTTTATTAAAGAAAATGGTGTTTTTAAAAATATTTCTGAATTAATTTGATGGGTTTTTATTGATGTGGTGCTTGTCTATTGCTTGGTTTCGATGATTTTGTGTATGGTAAGTTTTCAAAATACGTTTAGTCGTCATTTGATCCTTCCTGCTGAACTTTCCCGAAACCTTTTTCTCATTTTCCCAAGAGCAAAATCCAATTTCTGGATGCTCTAAAATCCTTTCTCATAGGCTCCAAATATTTTATTTGGATTCATCACCTCTCCAATCTATCTCTACGAGTTTTCCTTCAATTTTTGGAGTTTTAGAAATATTTTTTAGGGATTTAAAACGATTTCAGCTTTTTCTAGAATTGTTTTTTAACTGAAAATGATTTTCTAAAAATCCTGAAATTAATAAATATCTTGTTTATCCTGACCTCAAACCCTACAGCTATATACATGCCGGTGTTCTCCTCGACGTGCTCGTTCTAGATCAAAACCCTATCCCGAGCCGCCACACCAACGAACTCTCCGGCGAGCTCTTCTGGCCAAACCGTCAGGTTCCGCCATCAACCACCCCCACCACGAGGTAGCCCTCATCATTCTCTACGCCGTGGTATACTTGGTTGCGTAAATCCATCAACGTTTGACCCGTTTTCCTAACCTTCTTTCTCTTTTCCGGTGAGCAGCTCCATGGCCAACCCTCTTCTTCGTGTTCTCCGGCCATTCACCATCCCCTACCGTGCCTCGAGCGCCACTGCAGTCGCCAGGGACCTGCAGCCCAGCCCTGCGGACCCACCCGCCGCCCGTCCCATGGCCCTGCTGCGCGTGTCGTGCGATGCACCATAGGTGCTCGTGGCCGCCTGTGCACTGGCTCCTGTGCACGTGCAGGCTCAGCCCGGCCCCGCGTGGGTCCCATGCCGCCACGGCCTGGCACGCCCCGCCGCCTGGCCGGCCTACCGAGCCCAGGCCAGGCCCTCCCTCCTGCGTGATGTCTGGTCCCCCCATGGCTCCGTTCCTGAGGTGGAAGAAGACCAAGGTAGAAGATGCAGTTAATTACGGTTTTGCCATCGATCGTTTAATCTCCGATTAGAGTAGTTCTTGTTGGGTTAGTTTCATACCGTTGCGCTCTACACAGTAGTGCTACCGTTTATCATGTCACGAATTTATCAATTTAAATATTAATTTGATTAATGTTTATTTAATGCTTTTTTAATTAAAAGCAACCTAGGGTTGTAGCTCCGTTCTTGTTGCATTGTGATCGTGCCGATGTAAGCTATATGCTAGCGGCAACGTTTACCATGTCACCTGTTTATCAAATTAATCCTATTAATTTGATTAATGTTTATTCAATGCCTTTTTGAATTAAAAACAACTTAGGTTTATAATTCCATGTTTCATAAATCAATGTTAATATGATTAATATCAACATTAATGCATTTTCAATTATGACCGGCTTAGATCAACCTCAAAACATATAACGATTCGATTAGTGCTCTCACATGTTCTTTGTTTTCTAAATTATAAAAGTTTAAATGAGATAATCTGTATGAAACATTTATATATAAAATATGACTAAGATTTAATCTCATCTTTTCTAATTAAAGTATAAGTGGATTAATTCAATTATAGGATGTTCCTCTGGGATATCCTTCACCTTCTTTTGGATAAATAAAATGAATCAAGCATATAGTATGTCTTTGATGATCTTTTCGTTACAACGATAGCTCCGTTCTCCGTCATTCTTGCGCTTTCGTGTTCATAGCAACGAGCCGCGTTATTAAGTACGATCTGTTCAAAGCTTCTCCTTTGATTGTTGTGTTGTTCTTAGTCATGTCTGTTTGCGTTGCTTGCTTGCTACGAGTAGAAGAGAAGCGGTTCGTGAGCGCTGAGAACAAACAAGTGAAGGAAAAGCTGAAGACCAGAAGATAGAAGCCGAAGACTTCTGAGCAGCTAGAGTCTAGGTGAAAAAGGCAAGTGCAGGCTCCTTTGACCATGTTCTTTACCTATTCACATTTAATCATACCTTATGCATGCATGTCTCTAAATATGAGTACCCTAAGGATATCCTAGAATTCCATATCTTCCTTGTTACCTGGGTTGTATAATGCGTTGCAATTGCTTAGCAGCTTCACTTTTATATCAATGTCACCTGATGATGAAATGTTAATGATGACACTTAATTGATATGGAACTATGGTAAAATGTTGGATTTTTTGCAACGTGGAACTTAGGGACTCGACCACATGGCAATGTCTTGGTGGTTATGCAGGTGATGACTCTTATGGTAAGTTTGGTTGGTGGCTTGTGTTTTATGCCCGGGTATTTTAAGGACCGGTTCGTGGAGCGAACACCCAGGATAACAGTGCAACCTCGAGAGCTATATGGCTCTAGTCTTCGCTGAGTAATTAGAGGATTCTAGTGCAGTGTTAATCAAGTAGCTCCACTGAGGGATGTTCCGAGATGTGGCATGGTCCTAGGGGGTCCTCTGGTTGCTTCGGCTCCAGTGGAACCTTAGGTGATTATCACTCGTTAGGTGATTCTTTGTAAAGGCCTCATAGTGAAACTCTGCCTGCTCACCTTGGAAGTGTTATGAGGTTGGTCACCTCAGGCATATGGGGAACACGTCTCGATGGGTAAAGTGTGCAACCTCTGCAAAGTGTAGAACTGATATATCAACCGTGCTCACGGATACGAGCGACCTGGACCCTCACATGATTAGAAATGGATTAGCTGGACAAAAGATAATGGTTTCTCAGATCGAGGTGGCTACCTCGGATGATGTTTATATTATGATGTTCCTCACTCTTAATTAATGGTATGGGATCATTTACTCATTTGTAGTAATCAGGTGCTAATAAAATTTGACCAACAAAAAATGCTTACCGTAGCTCAACCAAGTCAGCTTATCCTTTGTTCAAAGCCTTTCATGTCATTTATTTCCGCCTGTACTTGCTGAGTGCGACATGTGCTCACCCTTGCTATTCCCCTCAAACCCCTAGACTTTAGAAGCAGTTGCTCAGAAGATTAATAAAGATCCTGAGGAGTTTCTAGAATACCATCAGGAGTGCTTGGCATATGGAGGCCCCAGTCAACCGTCCCTGTGAAGAATGGAGCCTGAAGTGAAGATTAGCTACCGTTTCGCGATACTATGATGTAAGTGTTAATATAGCTATGTATACAATATTTAATAGCATTGTTGTACATGTGGATTTCTTGGGCACACATATGATGAGTACTTGGTCTTCTTTGGAAAACTGGGCCTGACAACCCTTCGCCAGAACCATGGACCATCCGCAAGATCATAGACTTAGAATTTTAAGAGATGCTCTAGCAAGCCATTACCACCATGGACCTACCAGTGTTCTCCCGGACTGTCTGCCAACACAACAATAAAACCATTGTTCTTACACTATACACACATGTCATATTTTATTATAGCCCATATGTTATATATCATTGCAAGCATATCATGTCATTTAATTCGATGCATTGTGCTCATGTCACACCATGCATCCAATACGTGATGAAGCAATTGAGGAGGTCGCGACAGAGGAGGCCTCTGCCGTAGAAGTGCCGGACGAGTAGCAACCAGAACAGTCCCAAGGCAGGCACCTAAGCATTTCTAACCTTTTGTAGATTGCATAATATGCTTACGGTTAAGATATGCATTGCTACATTACATCATGACTAGGAATCCTATGTTTACGTATTTGAGCTTTCATTCCTTGAATGATATACCCGCACCACTCAAACAATGGTTGTTTAGTTTTGTTATTCGAATAATTAATGCTGTTTGGCAGACGGTAGAAGTCGAGATGGTGATGGGTTTCTCATTTCTTGCGCGACATAGGGCATGCTTGTCCACTAAAGCAACATATATGAAGTTATGATATAAAATCTAATCAAGATGGTGAACATGATGTGAATGGTCGGCGAGGGGCAGGACCATGGCAAGATGGGTAAGATCCAGAATGGTGTAGCTTGCTAACCAGTTAAAGACCGTGTATCCATTGTAGCATGATATGAACATAATTGTACAAAACACATGTCATATATGGGTGTGGCAAGCCAAGTACTTAGTTGTGAATGATTTTCCCGTGGATTCGGCGTGAGGTGACACGATGTAGCTGAGAAGTTAGCACCTTGGTTCCTTTCAACCATTCGTGGGCATCCTTAGCAGAACTTCAGAAAGGTTGAGACATTGAGGTATCCCTTATGTACCGACATGTCGTATGGGCGATATCCCTTGTATTTGGTGGAGTTAATATTTAGCCCTCCACAGAGTTTCTTTTATCGAATGCTATAATTTTTGTGCTTCTTGATACAGACTAGATTTGAAACAAGGACTCGTGGAAGTTCGAGATCCAATCGCAAGTTGTTTACATTTACTTTAAACCATGGTATGCTTGTCAATGCTTAGTGTAGGGTTCATATTTACATTCTTGTATAAAATGCCTTTATGCAAAACCAATTGCATTCCTTTGTGACTAACCACTGTTGGGTCTACTAGATCTCTAACCATTGTTGGATCTTAGATTTACCCTTCAACAGTGGAGCAAGATCACTCTGCCTCCTACACGGCTGGCAGTGATGGAGCCATAATTAAGGATTGTGTGTTTTGTGGTAGTGGTAATATAACGTAATAGATGAAAGTATGTATAAATTGTTTGGTAAGTTAATAAGAACAATATAAAGATTTTGTAGTTCAAGATAACTTCTATTCTGTCCCCACGCCTAGTGTCAATATAGAGTTAAATGCACTATAGGTCCATTAACTTATACCGGATTTCAGTTAGGTGCATCAACTCTAAAAGGTGATTTCTGAGTCCATAAACTTTTTAAGTGATTCAATGCAAGTCCATAGCCCTTCGTATGGTCCTCATTCCGGGTTGTTAAGCTTTTGAAGTACTTCACAGCGGATCCAATACCCTTTAGTTTGGCCTACGGATTTAAGATGGCATGTGGAGCCAACAACCTGCATGACATAGGAGCACTAGTCGGCTACAATGAATGGGACCGTGAGAGCTTCGCCACTCACCCATGCACCCAAGGGTGGTTTTAATCTGTCCGATGGAAGCCAACAACGAGACGACCATGAGCGTGCTATTTGGTGGTTGATAGTGGCAGAAGGTAGAAGATAGTGGCAAAAAAATTGTGGGTTCGGCATAGGCTTGCCCCGAATGCGTGCGCATGGGGACAATGAGGGGACCGTGGCAGACTTAACCGCGCACTCATTCGAGCATGATGGCACAAAGGTGGTAATGACGGCCCACGTGAGCTCAAAGCTCGACGATGACAGCTGTAGTATGACGGACTGGGAGCTCTGACATGGTTTCTGTGTCCAACTAGTGCAAAAGCAGTGGATGTAGAGTCATACTCGGTAGAACTCATTTCTAGGACAGAGTTGAGGCACAAGGCGAGGATTGACAGTGAGAGTAGGAGCTCGGTGACCAGTAAATGGTGGTGGAGACCACTGGAGCCGAGATAGAGCAGATCCATAGATACCAGGCTTGAGGGATTGGAAAGGAGAGGGCAATGTGGTCAGTGGATAAGCATGAGCTTGGCAAATTTCATGCAATGTTGGCTGCGGACTCTGCATGCAACGTTAGATCTAATAAGAGCAACTCCAAGAGCTTATGTAAAAAGATATTCCAAATTACATGATTTATCTATTATCTAAAATAGAAAAGCCACTTAAAAAGTAGGTACCAGTACCACAACAGCTTATCTAAATTCTCCTGTCTATATTTTTGAAAGTACCATATCATCACGTTTTTTTCATCAAAGATCCGATCGGCAGTCCTTCGTCCGTCGCCTGCTCACGGGCACACACGGAGGGAGAGCAGCCGCCGGTCTCTGGCGAACGGATTCGGTGACAAAATAGAGCTCGCCACCCTTGGCCAGCAGAAGGCCCCTAGGCAAGACACTCGGTCCACTCGGACACACCAAAGCCTACCATCGCCTCCATGGCCATCATTTTGCTCGACATCGCGGCCTTGGTCCTCGCCACAGTCGTTGACACAAGTTTTGTAGCAAGCCCGTGATAGGGCTCCAACAACCTGCAGTGCGTCGTGAACGCGCACCATGAACGTTGTGAAACACATCGTTGGCTGGAACACTGCAAATAAACCAGCCGACTGTTGAAGCCATCCACCAGGCTGACGTCTCGTAGAAGTCTCGGTCAGATTCAAGTGTTAACTCGGCGAGGCTGACAAGTGGTACGCCAGACGCCCCGCACTTGAGTGCCGTCACGCACCAGCAAAAATTGAGTAATAGTCAGTGGCTATCTTTGGACAATGAGATAGATACCGTTGGAGATCTGTTTTGCACCAAATTCTCTAAATCAGATTATAGAACAGGGAATAGCAAGTCTCTAAGGGCCAAACGGAGAGGTAACCTGCAGTAAACCATTTAAAAAGTTTACGAATCTGAAAGTTCAAATTAAGGACCAAACGAAGGCACTACAGCAGACGCGTGCATCTATCTGAGCATGAACCTGGGCACCAGTCATCTTCTGAGGTTCAGGGTCGGTCACCTTGACACCTTTCGTGAAGTTCTTGGTGTCTTGTCTGAATGTATGGTTAAGAGGGAGGAACTGTCGATGCTTGTCGAACAACGAAAACTTGCCACCCTTCTTCAACCAAATGAACTCCAGTGTTGTCTTGCATACCGGGCATGGGAACTTCCCGTGGACACACCAGGCGCTGAATATCCCATACGCCAGGAAGCCATGCATGGAGTACTGGTACCAAACATACATTTTGAAGTTTTTCTTTGTAGCTCGGTCGTAAGTCCATACCCCTTCATTCCAAGCACTGATCAATTCATCATAAACAGGCTCCATGTATACACCCATTTTGTTTCCCGAGTGTCCAGGAATTATCAACGCCAAGAATATGTTTTGCCATTGAAGGAGGACCCAGGGGGGGGGGGGGGGGGAGATTGAGGGGGATAGCGAACACGGGCCAACAAGTGTATGGGGCCGACATCATTCCATAAGGATTGAACCCATCCATTGCCAGCGCAACACGTACATTACGGGCCTCAAGATCTTTGTCACGATACTTGCGATTAAAGTTTTTCCATGCTTCACCATCAGCTGGATGTACTATCTTGTCAGGATTGTATCGAATGCCATTCTTGTGCCATGTCATCTGTTTCGCAGACTCCTCGATCATGAATAGCCGTTGGAGCCTCGGTATGATCGGAAGGTGCCGTAGGACTTTTATGGGGATCTCAAGCTGCTCCTTCTGGCCATCACCTTTGTCTACCTCCACATACCTAGAGGATTTATACTTTGGACAGTACTTTGCATCCTTGTGATCTTTTCTAAATAGGACGCACCCCTTCGGACAACAATGTATCTGCTCATACGGCATCTTAAGTGCACGAAGGAGTCTGTGTGACTCATAGAAGCTGCTCGGCAGAATATGACCCTCCGGAAGCAGCCCACCAATAACTGCCAACATACCATCGAAGCAGCCTCGACTAATGTTGTACTGGGACTTCAACCCCATTAGGCGTCCAATGGCATCCAGTTGACAAATCGTTGCCTTCTCGTGTAGGAGCTTCTGTGCCGAAGACAACATTTGGTAGAACGCCTTTCCGGTTGGCTCTGGCTCCTCCTCCTCATCCTCCTTCTCCTCCTCCTCCTCCGTAGGTCTTTCAGCGAACGTTGCTTCGTGAAAGTCACCTAACCATCCTGCTACCCCGCCATCAGCATCAAACGCCTCCAAGCGTGGTCTCACCACCTCCTCTCTAGTACGATGGGCTTCACCATGGAACACCCACCGGATATAGTTTGGCGTAAATCCATACTTGCAAAGATGTTCCTCCATGATCTTCCTTGTTTTTCTTTTCCTGTTTCCGCATTCACTACAGGGACAGAATGTGTCTCTCGCTCCATTAGCTGCCTTGCCAAATGCTTGGTTCAAGAAACCCTCGGTCTTGTCCATCCATTCAGGGGTGATTTCAGCCTGACTTAGGCGGCCCGTGTACATCCACTCATGGTTATCCATCCTCTAGCATATACATGAGCGAGTAATATAACCACCAATTGCATCTGAACGACGTGCCTACTGTCTAATGGGTGAGGATAGGTCCTAATCTCACCCGTGAATGTGTAGATGAGGTTAGTTTACATGCTCTACTCCGATCTGAGACATAATTTCGGCAGCACCTCCCCATTGTTCTCCCGATACACGTCCTGGAAGGGAGAGTGTGTATCCGAAGAACAACAGGAAGGTGGTGCCGAAACTGTCTCGGATCGAAGCAAAACATGAAAACTACCCCATCTACGCATCCGCGGGCTGTCCAAAAAAGTGGACAATCTGAAACAGATAGGGTCTTAGATATGCGAAGATCTGTATACCTCCAACCGTATCTGTTTCGAACGGGAGACGCCTAACTAGGTTACACCGATCTACGACAACGATAAGGACGAGAGGTTATTCATACCTAGGGTGGCGGTGGAGTCAGGCTAGTGGGGCAGTGGCGAAGCGACGCTATGCAGGCAGGATCGTAGCGCCGATGAAGACGATTGGGGTCGCCTACGTACTCCGGGTCCCCTCCGACGGGTCCTGCTCTGCAAAAGAAGAATTATAATACTATAAATTAAAAATTTCGGCAGAACCTCCCCTATACAGGGAGGTTTCCAAAACCTACAAGAAAAAAGCCGGCACGATGGCCGACAACATATATACCGCACGAAGGCCCACACATCCACGTACGGCACGAAGGCCCACACATCCACATACGACACGAAGGCATCGTACGTGCGACATGTGGAGATGTCTGGGTTTTAGACATCGTATGTCACAACTTGCTCGGAAACTTCTAAATTTTTTACCACAACCTCTACATGCGACGACACGACACCTCGACAAGTTTCGTGATTTTCGGACTTCGTTTGCATTTTATATAATTAAAAAACACTTTTTTAACAAGTTGGTGGTCATATTTCGTGAAACAGATGTTCAAAATTTCACGAATGTCCCTGCACACGGCCTCAAAATACACTAAAAAACATGAATACCATTTTTTGAATCGCTAAATTCTAATATTTCATGCACCTGCAGTTCAAATTTACTTTTTCGAGAAAAATTCAAGTAAACATAAAAAATTAAAAAAATATACCAAAAAGTCATAGAAAAGTTCCAAATTGGAACATGTGCTTCTAGGTACTGTATAAATGCCACAGAAAAAATTTAAAAACAAAAATAATAAAAAAAATACTTTGCCGAGTGTCGCAATTGGCACTCGGCAAATGAACCTCTTTGCCGAGTGCCAGGCTTGCAGCACTTGGCAAAGACAGCACGTTTGCCGAGTGCTAACGGCCAGCACTCGGCAAAGGATGACGGAGGGGCCACCGGCGTCGCCTGCAGTATTTTGCTGAGGGTTGTTCTTTGCCGAGTGCCTGACACTCAGCAAAGAGGACGTTTGCCGAGTGTTTGACACTCGGCAAAGACGGCGTTTGCCGAGTGCCGGCTTTGCCGAGTGCGGCACTCGGCAAACTATCTCTTTGCCGAGTGTCCGTGTTTCGACACTCGGCAAAGCTCCGAGCACTCGGCAAAGAGCGCGTCTCCCGTAGTGAGGGGTATAGACTTTTATGGACCTGGAAATCAACTTTTGGAGTTGATGGACCTAACTAAAACTCTGAGTGAGTTAATGGACCTCTGGGTCGTTTAAGTCAGCAATATATAATACAGTAGTTGTCCCTGTGCTACAAAGCACTTTCATATTGATGAGTGACAATAAGACACCATATGTAAAGCTTTAGAGTAGACACCAATCCGGAGTCCACTCTGTTTTCTCCTCTCGTCTCCTCACCATGGCAGCTATAGTTGAAGATCGTCAATTGCAGCATGCCGCCGAGAGAGAAGCTGCGAAGGCGGTAGCAGCGTTACCGACGAAGTTGGAGTTGGCGCATGGAGACACAGGTGGTGCCGTTAACCGCGGGACTGAAGAGGAAGGCTCGTACTGTCTGATTAAAAGCGTGGGGCACCTCAGAAACCGTGGCTTTACCAAGCTACCAGCCAGGTACGTCCTGCCGGACCCCGACCGCCCCGGCGACGGGCTCGGCACGGTGAAACTCCCCGTCGTCGACCTGGCGCGCTTGCGCGATCCTGCCCACCATGCTTCCGAGCTGGAGACGCTCGACGCCGCGTGCCGCGACTCTGGATTCTTTCACGTCAGTACACACTGCACAGGCCTGCCATCTTGTTTGTTTCCATGCATGCAGACTGTACCTAAGCGCATGCATGCGCGCGCGTGTACAGGTGGTGAACCATGGCGTGGCGCGCGAGCTGATCGACGGGTTGCTGGACGTGGCGCGGCGGTTCTTCGAGCTTCCGTTGGCGCGGCGGGCGCGGTACATGTCGCCGGACGTGCGGGCGCCGGTGAGGTACGGCACCAGCTTCAACCAGGCCAAAGATGCCGTGCTCTTCTGGCGCGACTTCCTGAAGCTAGGCTGCCAGCCGCTACACGCCGTCGTGGCTTCGTGGCCTGACGAGCCCGCAGATCTCAGGTATATTCCTAATATGAAGATAGATTATTAAGTATTTTGGTTTACTTATTAATAAGGTTAATGATCTACACGTCAATCATGACTTCAGCACATCCAAGAGCACAGCACCACAAATTAATCTGTCATAGTTCCGGTAATCCATTTTATAGTGTAAGCCCTTTTGGTAACATTTGTAACCTTACTATTAAGTTTACAAAAAACATCCAAGAGCACAGCGCCACATATTAATCTATGATAGTTCCAGCAATCCATTTTATAATGTAAGTAGATTTATTAACGTGTATAACCTTACTAAAATTACAAAAAAATATATATTGACACATCTATACAGTTACAAATAAATATGCCAGATGTCGGGTCAGTCTCATGGAAACAAATAAAATCGTAGAAATGTTCAGCCATGCATCACGAATGCTATATATAGGAATTTGATGGTACCTAGTATGTCCATACTTCAACTACTATTTACAGTTACAGGACCACCTTGTTTAATGCAATCTCTGATATATAAAAAAAGATTTACAGTACAATTTTTTATCGGCCACTATTTCTATTCTAATGGGATCTTTGCATACGAGAGCATATTGTTGATTACCAAGAATTTGCCTTACGTGATCCAATTATCCAAAAGCTACACAGGTATGCTAAATGTTAGCCGAGTACTGCTAATTGTTATCCCATTAGTTGGCACAACCATGCCCAACTAACAACAAGCAATAAACAATGATGTACGCATATATTTGCAGAAGATACATACACACAAGAGCTAATAGTTAGCTAGTTAGTTAGTTTTAGCTAGCTAATTTGACTTGTAGTTGCGGCTAACAATTAGGCTAGCCAATCTAAACAAACCCTAGATTATCACACTAGTATCATTAATTAAGTCTGTCACTACTACAGAAATATTTTTTTAGAAATATTTTCTCTTTTGTTTGTATAGGTGGCTCTATAAAAAACCACCAAAAAATAATTTTTGGTGGCAGTTAGAAAGCCCAGCTACCTCTAGAAATGTCCTGTATATTAAAAGACGGTTGAAAAGCTAAACAAAACCTAAAATTTTTTAGCCGCCTCTATAAATGGAGGCATTTCTAGAAGCGATTGGGCTATCCAGACGCCTCTAAAAAGAGATCCCAAGAGATGGTTGACAATTTGGTCTGCCTTGTTTAGTTGGCGAATTTTTTTGGAAAATGGTACTGTAGCACTTTCGTTGTTATTTGGCAATTAGTGTCCAATCATAGTCTAATTAGGCTTAAAAGATTAATCTCGTGAATTTCGTCTAAACTGTGTAATTAGTTTTATTTTTTATTTATATTTAATGCTTCATGCATGCGTCCAAAGATTCGATGTGACAGGAAATTTTGAAAAATTTTGCAAAATTTTGGAAACTAAACAGGCACTAAAAAGAGATCCCAAGAGATGGTAGTACTCGAAGATATCTACTGTTTTGTTGTTGACATATTTTTTTTATTTAAAATCATTTAGGGACTGAAAATTTTGTTTTCAATCATAATTTGAAATTTGTTTTTTTACATTTTTTTTCAAACGCCATCTCGGATGGTGAAACAACCTAAACTAAAGTTATAATAATCGAAAAGATCTGATTCATTATAGTTGGCAATCTTTTCATTTGAAATTATTTAGTGCCTGGATCTTTGATTTAGAGTTTTCATGTTTTAAAATTATTTTTCAAAGGACCTGCAGTAATGGAGAATAGACCTAAACCAAAGTTGGAGTACAACTTTGATTTAGGTCTTTTCTCCTATTTCAATGATCTACGTACTCTCCTTAATAAACAAATACTCCATGGCTTCATCGTATCAATGAAGGAGATCTTGTGCATGATATTGATATTTCGTGGATGATTAATATATTTGTACGCAATGATGGATCATGCTCATGCGTGCATGCAGGGAAGTGGCAGCCAGGTACGCCATGGCGAACCATCAGTTGTTCATGGAGCTCATGGAGGCAGCACTAGAGGCTCTGGGCATCCCCTGCCGTCACAGTCAGAGTCTGCTACAGGAGTTGGAGGCGGGGTACTCGCAGATTATGCTCAACTGCTACCCGGCGTGCCCGCAGCCAGAGCTCACGCTCGGGCTGCCGCCGCACTCTGACTACTGCCTCTTCACGCTCCTGCTGCAGGACCAAGTCCAGGGTCTCCAGATCTTGCACCACGGCCACTGGCTCACCGTCGATGCCGTCCCAGGGTCCATCATCGTCAACGTCGGCGACCACCTCGAGGTTTGCATATGCATAGTATTATTACCTAGGTTGCATTGCTTTATTAACTTTGAATTTTCACCAGTAGAGACCGATATAAGCTAGAATAATAAACAGGACTCTCAGATCTAATACGATCTAGACAAATGCAGAACTGAAGTATAAGAAATTATATGTGGAGCAAGTCAGGTACTAAGTGGTCAAAAAATTAAACTAGATGTTTTACGTAGTACACTGTTCAGTTAGTGTTGAGACAAAATGCTGATGGAGCACTTGTACATAAATTACAAGTTGAAACAGTGAGCTGTCCGGCAGGTATGCATCATCCACTTCAACTTATCCAAGGATTAGGTGGGTCGCATCATCTTCCAACTTCAATTTTCTAATAGGTTCAGTTTAACAACAATAACAAAAAGTTTTCAATGTGTGCACACCACACAATTGTCAAAAGCTTAGGCTAACCTTTGGATGTGTAAGTGGTCTCAGTGCTGCATACATCAGTCCGGAAAAATCTTGTCGGCGCAGATTCACTAGAAATTGTTATCTTCTCCCATTACATGGCCGACCCAAGTTGTCCAACAAATATAGTAACTTAGTAAGGCAGCCTTGTTGGATATCCTCTAGCTTTGTATTATATCAAGCCTATCATAGTAAAATGGAACCTATAATAATAAGAAATTGCAAACCTAACGGAAGAAGATATCCTCTAGCTTTGTATTATATTGTTAAAAGTTGGTGAAGAGGCAGGCAATACAGACACTTGCATCTATTCTATGTTTTTTTCAGGAAACACGAAAGTTTCCTGTCATCGAATTTTACTGAGACTGATGATGCCCTGATTGGATGCACGCAGATCTACAGCAACGGACTGTACAAGAGCAAGCTGCACCGGGTGCGGGTGAACTCGGCGCAGGCACGCATCTCGGCGGCGTCCTTCCACAGCGTCCCTGCGGAGCGGGTGATTGGGCCAGCGCCGGAGCTGGTCGACGAAGGAAACCCACGGCGGTACATGGATACCGACTACGCCACATTCCTCAACTTCCTAGCATCTGCCGAGGGCAAGCATAAGACCTTCCTGCAGTCAAGGAAGCTGGCAAGCTAAGCTTGGGTGTTAACTAAAAGCACCTCCCAAACTTGGTTAACTTGCTTAATTAATAAACGAAGTAGTATATATTATTCCAGAAGCACTACTAGGTAAGCTGTGAGTAATCACCAAACTTGGTAACTGTGTTCTAGCATTATATATATATATTATATTGTGAGTACTGAGAATGCCTGGGCGCGCGCACACTGACAAGTGAGAGTACACTACGGTGGTGTTTGGTTTGTGGGATACAAATGGTGGGATAGAAATATATCATATCCCAACAGGCCTATGGTTAGGAATTTTGGCAATTTTAGTACCAGTTTAATCCACAATAATATTAACAACATATTGGTGACATCATATATGTGCACATGTGATATAAGCGCAACCAAATTAACGAACATGATACTGATCTTAATTTCAATTATAGAAAATACACAATGGGTTGCAACAGTAGCATACCCAGCTGCCGACGCTAGTTGACAAAGCGTTTGTCTATGTAGTCGTTCCGCTCGATGCCGTATAGTAAGGTTGCAGTGCCGATCACCACCTTGGTCGAAAGTAGTAGGAAGAAGAACAAAGAATGAGCAGTCGCATGGAAGAAACTCACCAAAAACCTGACTATCGGTCTTCATCTCAGCAAGTGAACTCGTGCCCTCCCTATTCCTTTGCGCACAGGAACTGGGACAGATTTGGCAGAGAGCAACATAGCAGCGAAGTGGTGAGGCATGGTTTGTTTGTCATTCGCTCATGGACAGGAGGAGAGCGCCGCCTTAAGTAGCCTTCTAGGGACACCAAGAAACATGCATAGTAGTTGATAATGGTAATGAACACCATGTATGTTACTAGTAACTAGCCAAAGGATACAAGACCGGCTGGTCAAGCACTCCGGTTGGCACCCTCATGGCCTGAGTTCGAACCCCCACGGGGGCGAATTTGCAGCGCCAGAGTTGAAAAAAACCCCTCGCCTGTCCCGCATTCCCAAAGCATAGGTTTATAGGCATCGGCCCACTCACATGGCTACGGGCCCCTGTGTGCGAGCGGGGTACGGAGTTTGGGGGTTTCCTCGACCTGCGTGAGAGGTCTCTATCGTAAGCCGAAAATCCCGGCGGCTATCTAGCCACCGTTGGTGGAGTTTTTTTTATGTTACAAGTAACTAACAAATCAATTTTCAATTACTAGTAACCCAATAATCAACATGATTCGTAATAACCATGAAACCCATATTTGTTATTAGTAATGACAAATCAAAATCAACCACTAACCCCCCATAAATCATCCCTCTAATGACTACTAACACATCATGAATTTCACCTAACATTAATCCTAGACTTGAAATTTCTTTTGATTTAATTGCAAAATGAAATTTGTGAATTCCAATTAAATCCAATAGTCCCCACCAAATTTCAAAACACAGAAGAAATCTACTTAGTTTCTCCTGTGTTTAATATACCAGTGTTTCAGTCGAGACTGTTACGTTGAATATCCACCTAGAACAAAGGTTATATTTCTTCACAACTGAACAATGGACTATGCCTTAAATTTACAGTTTTATGCAAAATAAGTTGAACCTATGGTTCTTTACCGATGTTAAACTGCCAAAAGAATCCCCTCTGGTTGAAGCATATAAGTCAAACTCTTAGGTCTTTCATGAGTATCTAGAGATTACTCACATCTCATAGACTATGACTAGCAACCGAACTCATATAGTTGTGTTCCTTCGAAGATGTTTTGTAGGACATCTCTTCTCTTTAAACTAAGCCACTTGAATCACATTAAGGTATATATCAACTGTCATTCAGCATAGGAGAGACATGCATCTCAAACGGTATATGGACCTTATTCTCCATCATAGTCAACCACTGCCTTGTTTCACCATCATACTTCACGGGATCTCTGATCACATAGGACAAGTTACCACTATGGAATGACTTCATATGTGTCTCAAGCCCATCTCCATCAATGCATCATCTACCATATTATGCGACAGACCCATAGTGAATTGATCTGCTAGATTTTAGATGTATCTCCGGAGTTTCTCAGTTACCTGATAGATTTTAACCGCCTCTTTACATGCCTTGTTGACTTTTTGTTATCCTTAGAATTATTCACTTTGATTATCAGTCCAATTATCATGGTTGGTTGTGGTCTTTGAGTGATGTTGGTTACAACTAGCTGCCACTAGTTTTTCATTAGCGTCTTCGTTGTGCCACTGTTGTCTGCTCTCACAATGCGAGCGTACTCTATATGGCATCCAACCCTGTCTACCACTATAAGGTACCATCAATCTTAGATTATTTTTCTTACACTACCCTAGATCTGGATATCACTGCCGGTTCAAAAACCCACTTCACTGCCGGATTTTGAACCGACGGTGGCATACCGGCAGTGATGGGGGGTTGACATCACTACCGGTCCTTAAAAACCGACACTGATCCACAGGAAACAGTGTCGGTTCCTGGCTCCACCCGACAGTGTCCAGTTGAACAACACTACCGGTTTGTAGTGCCAACCGACAGTGACAGTTGCTTTAAGAGTGTCGGTTCTTGGCTCAAGCCAGCAGTGTTGAACAAGCCTACACTGTCGGTTCATAGATAAAACCGACAGTGTTGTCTTAAATATCAGTGTCGGTTCATGGATCAAACCGGCAGTGTTGTCATAACCATCAGTGTCGGTTCATAGTTTAAGCCGGCAGTGTTGAGCAAGCCAACACTGTCGGTTTGTTTCTAACCGGCAGTGATGGTTACGACAACACTGCCAGTTTGTTGCTAACCGGGCATGTATTTTATTGTTTTATAATTTATTTTAATTTATATTTTTTTGTGGAATTGGGTTTCGCTTTATATACGCTACATAGAGGACAGGTCCATTAATATTAAACATTACAAATGTCACTGTTATAGTTCAAATGTTGTTATCAAGATCTCGATAACTCAAAACAAAAAAGAAATGTTCTCGGACTTCACAGATTGTGCAATGCTTCTCGGACTTCTTACAATAATCTGGCGAGCCGCTCTAGGCCATACTGGTCCTTGTACTTCACGGATTGTGCAATGGAAAATACTCCATCTTTTTCCAATACCTCGGCTAAGATGAATTTTGCTAGCTCCGATTGTAGTGCGACGATCTCCATGTCTAGCAGCCTTTCGTGCTTATATTTCTTGCGCTGTCATTCAAAAAAGATGATATCCAAAGAGGAATAGTAAATCATTTTGTTGAATTATTAACAGACATAAATGAAATGGCGATTATACACACCAACTTATTGGCTTGTTCCGATTTCCCGCCGATGTAGCGAACCATTGCCCACATTACATAAAACCCGCATTCATTGTTTCCCGCCGGCTGTGATAGGTACTTCCCCTCCATTTCGATAACCTTGAATGGGACCGACGTCCCACCGATATGTCTTCTTCGGACACTGAGCAACATTAAAGGGAGAAACATTAGAAAGCGGTATGTATGATTAGAAAATAATATGTTATTAGGATCGCTTACTAATTCAGCACTGCCACCAGTGCATCCAGATGATGAAATGGTTTTTTCTTTGAGTCCCACACCTTAAGCAGATTTTTAGCAAGATTAACACAAATGAAGACGAAATGGTTGCTACAATCACAGAATCCTAATTATCAAATAATCTTAACAAAAAAAGAAGCATAAAATTAAAAGCCGAGAACACATACTCGCAGTTGTAGGCTAGAAGTATGTGGGTTTTCTTCTTCATCGTGAATTCGTCCAAAATAGCAATCAATCTCTGTTTCAGGTCTTCCACATCACATCCATAGAGGCCTAGACATGTCCTCTCATTGACTCGCATGGGGTCCAAGAAGCCTATGTAATCCCATTTGCTTTTTAGAATGCAAAATTTTGCTATACACCTACATAAAATCATGGGAAGTGCTCAAAAGTTAACAATTTATGTCTCAAGAGAGTAGTTAATTGTAACATCGTGCATGTAGGGTACTTACATAGTCCACAGCGTCAATATTTGAACATCGAGAGAGCGTTTCTGGTATAGCTGGAACAAGCACTCCCACTCGACATTGAACTTCTCTTCTTCAGGATAATGGAAAACATGTGGCGAACGGATAATAACCTCAAAACCAAAGTCGTCCATCTCTGTTGCTTGAGCCATATAATATTCATGTAACTGGCGCATATATGTTGTCAGATTTTTATACTCATGATCGGGAACCAAAGATTGTCCCTTTCATACTTCATTACCGGTGTTGTCGTCCCTTGTACATCATAATACATGGTCACGGCCTCTTCCATGTTAATCCTGGGTTGTCTTCGATGTACTTCTGTATGTTCCTTAAATCTTTATTATGTATTTCTTTGTCTCTTGTTGTAGTGTATTTATTCTATGTTTGCCTTTCGAATTCAGACTTCAAAAAAACAAAGGCAGTGAGGCACAGAGATTGAAGAAACTAACACAATCTTCCTTCGAGATGTGTGTTGTAAATTTTTCTTTCATCAAGGTGGTAACGCTGCCACTGAATGGCCTTTTTATTTTCTATTGGTCCACTTTGGGAGCATTAGCGACCGAATCCAAGGACCTTTTCTATGACTGCAAGGATGTCCTTAATCTTGTTTTGGGATGAGGTGGAGGAGGATGACGACGAGAATTCTGTTTTCCCGGTGTTGATGAAGATGGAGGAGGAGGAGTCTCTTTTCTCGGGGCTGATGAAGATGGAGTCGGACAAGGAGGAATAGAAGGAGACCTCTGTCTTCTCAGGGGTGATGGCTCCGGATGAGGAGGGGAGTGATCTCTGTTGGGAGATGGTCAGTGATCATCACGGGTGGGCGAAGACTCGCAGTCGTCCTCATCATCAGAGGACAATTGATGGTCAAGCTTAATGAAGTGCTTGCACTAGGCCACTTGAGAGCCCTTGTTTTGACCAAGTTTCGGCCTGTCTTCTGCTACGGGGTACTCAATGGGTATCTTGTTATACTTCTTATCAAGTATTCTGTCACTGGTGACACGAGCATACCCCAGTGGAATTGGGCAGCCATTAATTGTCCTGTCTCCCGAAGGCCAGGCCTGGCCGTGTGCCACCTTGTCCTTTGTCCATTCCTGACGGATGTACAACCTGACATTGACGGGTTCAGTGAAGTTGTCCACTGGATGAGGCACATTCGCCTCTTCTTCGTCGAGTAGGGTCGATCCACAGCTGCTGCGACCCCTAAACTGTGGGCCAAAGGCAGTAAGAGTAGGGTTTTGTGGTACTACTGACCCCTTGGACAACAAAATTTGCTCGACTCGCTCTTCAACGGTCACCTCAATCCGTGCTTCCATTCTGTCTTCCATCTCTTTTAGTCTCCTCAAATACTCTGCCTCATGTTCCGCTCTACCCCTCGAGCAGCTCTGGTAAGTGTTAGATTCTTGGGGGAATACTAGTTTCCAAGGAACAACACCAGTTCCTCTAGTGTGACTAGGGTGCTCCTTGGTTTCGAGTGCTTGGGTGAGCACGTCTTTCTCCCTATTAGAAGTGCGAGTCCCTTGGCTCACCTCCTCAGTTACTTGGGAGATCCTCTGGATGAGTTCACTCATGGGTTGATTTGAGGAGCTAAGGCTCCCATCCTCGGCATGCCGTATATTTCTCCCCATATAGTATAATACCGATCTGGGCTCCCAATCGGTGGTCTCAACCTAAACGCCTTCCTCAGCAAGGCGATTCATCTTTTGAAGTTCTGCTTCAAATTCTGGCATCTTTTTGGCATAGCCACGAGAGCCGAGATGATGAGGATTCATCGCTTTCTGCGAATTCTCCTTATTCGTCCTGCTCAGTTCTTAGTACTCCTTGGATAACCTGTATTCCTTGAAATCCTACCAGAAGTCCTTCTGCTTGCTAAAATGTCCACCATCGAAATCTGGCTCTTTATTTTGGAGGACAAAATTCTTGTACAATGTACCCTTGAAATTCTTGAAGCATGTCCCCATGATTTCTTTTGCTTTTTCTTGACTAACTCCCTGTCATACTCGGCTAGGAAAGTGAAATACTCTGGGATCTTGACATCCCATATGTAATCCTTCTCACTTTCGAGAACCCTCCACCGGTCATCATCTTTCCCAATCCACTTCCTATACTTAATCGGGATGAAGTCCCTAACAAGTAACCTGAGGATAGTCTTGTATTTGGTCAAAGCTATAGGTGGTGAGAGTGGATCCCCAAATTCATCGAACTCAGTAATGTGTTAGTGTGCATTCCTACCAATAGGAATCTTTGACACGCCTCGCTTGGATCTGGCCTTCCTGCTACTTGAACCCTCTGGCTCCTCGACCGATGGAGGCTCCTGCTAGAGACACCAAGTAAGCTATGACCCTCTCAATTGATTAGTGTCGGGTACCATAAAAAGGGGTCCCCTAAGCAAGAACCAAAAAAATCGCTTAGACCTTGTAAATATTGAAGCTAAGAAGACAACCACCGGCAAACCCCCACCTTATCTGAGGCCTGGCTGGACCACCTGGCCCACCTCGAACAATATCCGGGCTCACCCGGAGCGGGGTCGGCCTAGAACGAAACCACGAGGCCTCGAACGAGATACCGGTTTTCTGACTCGCCCGAGGCCCCGCGCCACAAGGCCTCGGACGAGGTACTAGTTCTCTGACTTGCCCGAGGCCTCGCGCCGCAAGGCCTCGAACGAGGTACCGATTCTCTGACTCGCCCGAGGCCCCATGCCATGAGGCCTCGGATGAGCACCCAGTTACTGACTCGCTCGAGGCCAGCTCGGCATCAACCCCACCACCACCGCCTTGATTGACTTCTCTGACGGGACGTCACATCCAACTAACATGACCAAACCACTCCCGCGACGTCAGCCGAACGGTGGCACGATACAGCGGAGTGGCCGATGAGACGGGAGTCACATCGATGCCATGCCATCCAGGATAGGACAGGGCAGGGGTTACCGGCCACTATGCTCGGCACTGTGCCCACGGCTGACACCCGTGCTGCACTGTGCTGCCTAACCCCTGCTCCAAGGACAGCACGACATGGAAAGTCAAGTCTGGGTCCCTGTAGCCTCGGAATCGATGTACAAAACCAACTGCTCCCTCCGAGCCTTGGCTATCCGCTTCTGGGCTCCTGTAGCCTCGGGACTCGCGCCCGCCGAGCCCCCCACAATGGTTTAGCCTCTACATCGACTGGGCCTCGGCTCTCTATGTTGCCAGCACTCTAGGACCGGCACGTCATCCGCAGTACGCACCATGCCCTGCGCCAAGCTCCTGTAGCCTCGGAATCAGCGCACCCAAGCCGTCGCATCTACCCAGCCTCGGCTCTCCGCGCCGGTCAAACATATAGTGACCAGCATGCCTCCAATAGAAGAAGGCGCGCATGCCACCATAGGAGCTCCCACGTCGCATAGGATCAGGCATGACCAGCGCGTTGCTCTAGTGCACCGAGGACAAGGCCACTCCAACAACCATGCCACCACAACGACGAGCTGCAGGGCTCGGACATACCGCCTCTGCTCACAAAATGCCACATAGTAAATACATGTACCACCCCTATGCCTCCCTTCGACTATAAAAGGGAGTAACCAGGGTCACTTCTAGGGGGATCAGACACACACGTGCAAGCAATGCACAACGCTCTGTAACACACACGCTCCCTCACTGCAAGAGATCAACATCTCGAGCAACCCACGCCACTCTACGCAGAGACCTGGGACTAGCTCCCTCTCTCGCTCAGCTCGTAAGCCCCTACTACAAGCACCTTGGTGCAAGGAATACAAGATCACTCTCTCAGACTAGATGTAGGGCACCTATTGCCTGAACCAGTATAAAACTTGTGTCTCTTTGCATCACCATCTGGGATTAGGGGCATGCAGTACACTTTCACTTGTCGGTTGAGGACCCACCGGACCAAAACACCAACAGTTGGCGTGCCAGGTAGGGGAGATATTGCGTGTTAGCTTAGCCATCCCAACAAGTTTTGGATGGCAAACCCCGTGCGACCACTGCATCTCGGCACGGTGATCTGGTTCGGGAGCCTAGAGTTCATGTCTCTAGGATATGAGTACGATATGGTACTCCTCCCACCCAGAGCCCCATCGACCGATGACGACATCTCGCACCAGCAGCCCAGGCGCAGGCGGCGCCTAGGCCACTGCTCTCGTCACGCTCGCCAGGCATGACGTGGGTAGGACCACCCCAACACCACGCGAGCTCAGGGCGATGCACCGCACTCCGCCAGTATCCCATACCTGGTTGTTGGTACAGAGTCCCTAGCTAGGGACCTGTCTAGCTTAAGCCTGGGCAAGGGAAAGACGCCGGTGGCGCGTAGCAACGCCCCATCATCAAGCTCTGCCCCGCCACCTCTTGAGGAGTCGACTCTGACGGAGCGGAGCCCGGCGATGACACCACCCTCGTACCCCTTCAGGTTGGGCAATGCCACCGCCGCCTACGCTTCCGCTCATGCAGAGCCCCTAGGACGCCACCAACGTTTTGCCCTAGACCTCATCGCCACAACCCCGACCCACACCCATGCTGACTCCTCGAAGGAGGACGAGGCATGGGTCGGAGCGGACTTCTTCGGGCTTCGCAACCCTAAAGCCATGCGCCACTTCATGGCCGCAAGCGACTACTGCTTCGGCTACTCCGACTCCGATGATGAAGACACTTACGATCCCACTCGTGAGTGCTTCAACGTCGAGCTCGAGGTGCCGAGCGTGAGCGATGAGGACGAAGGGGCAGGCAATCGCTCCCCGCCCCACGAGGAACTTCGATGCCTAGACCTAGAGCAGCTCCGTGAGCTTTAGGCCATGGTCAAACAAGACCAACTCCTTCTACAGCAGCTCTGAGACACTCTCGAGCAAGAGTAGCGGGGTCACGGTGATGGCGGAGCAGCCTGGCGGAGGGCTCGTGACGTCAACCATCGCATCAAAAATGACGAAGGGGGCGGGCAACCCCCTATCTTCAATCGCGCTAGCCAAAATGTCGTGGCAGTAGCGATGCTACTCCGGACAATGCTCGAGCCCTCTACTCTGGACAATGCCCAAGCCCTCTACCTCTACAGGGTTGTCTATTGTAACAAATTTCTCCCCAATCGTTCCTTTGCCACGTAGTCTTCCCTTGTGATGAGATTCTAGAACTCTGACCCTTTTGATGTCCAGATAATATGTGCAGAACTCAATGGCCTCCTCCATTGACCATCCTTCAACCATGCCCCCTTCTGGCCTGAATCTGTTCCTAACATACCTCCTAAAAACTTTCATCAATCTTTCGGAAGGGAACATCTGATGCAGGTACATTGGGCCAAGGGCTCTAATTTGGTCAACAAGATGAATGAGCAGATGCAATGAGATATCAAAGTAAGTCGGCGAGAAATGCATCTCAAGCCTAACGAGAGTTTCGGCTATGTCCCGCTGTAGCTGCTCTAGCATGGACACATCAATGACCTTTTTTGAGATCACGTTGAAGAACGAGCAAAGTTTTATGATTGGGGCACGGACCTTTGGGGGGAGGATACCATGCAGGGCAACAGGGAGTAGCTGAGTCATAATGACATGACAGTCATGGGCCTTCATAGGGCCATAGTTGAACTTGAGTTCTCTCATGTTCAATAGCCTCTTCGGGTTCGCACAGTAGCCCATCGAGACTTTGAGTTCATTGAAGAAAGAAATAAGCGCACACTTTTCTTCCTTCTTCAATGTCCATGATGCAACCAGAAGTTTGAACTGGCCATTCTCTAGCTCCATGGGATGCAGCTCCTTCCTGATTCCCAAGTGTTGCATGTCCAGGCGTGTGGCTAGTGAATCCTTTGATGTCCCCCCGGTGTCCATCAAGGTGTTAAGAGTGTTAGCGCACACGTTTTTAGTGATGTGCATGGGATCAAGACAGTGGTGTACACTCAGAAATGACCAGTAAGGTAGTTTCTAGAAAACCGATTTTTTCTTCCAAATGCTCCCATTAGGCGCTACTACTACATTGTCCCCCTTCTCAAGGACAAGTATCGCAGGCCCGTCTCAATATTTTGGAGCTAAGCATTTCTCAATAGTACCGTTGAAATCTTTTTTGTTCCTACGGTAAGGGTGATCCTTAGGTAGGAACCTACAGTGTCCCATATAAACTATCTTTGAGTTATTTGGTAGATTTACCGCATCAGTGTCATCCAAGCACTCGACACATCTAGTATGGCCTTTTGTCTTCTCTTCGGACAACGAACCTCGACCTGGCTGGTCGGTGATTGTAGCGATAAGTACGCCCTTGATCGTGACATGTTCCTTTTTGTACTCGTCCCAAACATCCGGCACACCCTTTTCAAACATCTCCACTAGTTCATCGATCACTGGTTCCAGAAACACATCGATGTCATTCCTAGGTTGTCTTGGCCCTTGGATCAGTAGTGGCATCTAGATGTACGACCGCTTCATATAGACCCAAGGTGGAAGGTTGTATATATAGAGCGTCACTGGCCAGGTGCTATGATTGCTTCTAACTTGGTCGAAAGGATTCATCCCATCTGTGCTCAAAGCAAACCAAAGGTGCCTTACCTCTCCACCAATGTCCTTATAGAACATAGTATTGACAGTCCTCTAGTCATGCCCATCGGTGGGGTGTCTCATCATTGTATCTTTCTTACGCTCTTCGCCATGCTAGCGCAACAGCTTGGCTGACTTTGCACATGCAAACAACCTATGCACCCGGGGAGCTATAGGGAAATACCAAATGACCTTTACGTGACCTCCTCTGGTCTTGGTACCCTCATCTGATGGCCCTTCCTTGTACCATGGAGCTTCACACTTGGGGCACTTGTCCAAGTCTTTGTATTTTTCTCCACGGTACAATATGCAATCATTGGAACACGCATGGATTTTTTCAACCTCGAGGCCGATGGGGCAGATCATTTGCTTGGCCATGTATGTCTTTTCTGGCAACTCATTTTTTTCTAGGAGCATTTTTCTTATTATACCTAACAACTGATCGAAGCCTTTATCGCTCAATCCGTTTGTCGATTTGAACTCTAACAGCATGATGTCGGCTTCTAGTTTGCTCATTGGACAATTCCTATACAATGGTGTTTTGCCATCTTGTCTCATTTTCTCTAGCTTACTCAGCTATCTTTCACTAAGACATCTGGTCTCTATATTACGTAGCAGCTGAGAAATGCCATCGTTATCCTCGGTGTCGTCTGCTAGCATGTTCCTAAACACATTATTAACTATGGCCATAGGTTCCGTGTTGACACTGGATTCCTCGTCAGCATCGTGGATGGCTACGTCAGGCATGTCCACATCATCATCATTTCTCTGCAGAACATTCACACCAACCTCGCCATGCATAGTCCATATCGTATAGTTTGGCATGAACCCCCTGGTAATCATGCGCGATCATATAGACTCAATTTGAGGAAAGTTCCTATGATTCTTGCAATCTTTGCATGGGCAGAAGACAGGGTTCCCATTCCCAGCATGGGCTTTGGCATCGGTGATAAACTAGCTGACGCCATGCATGCACCGCTTGTCCATTCAGGACAAATGCATCCACTCTCGATCCATCTCTGCACAAAAAAATACTAAGACAGTGATTACAAAGAATTAATAAGAAATCGAGCTTCATGAACAACAATTGTAGCTCGAAAGTACCATTTTTGGAAAACATTATTGTACACTAATTATTGAAAAAATGAAATTGGTAGCCCCGGCCCTGTATATTGAAAATCGTAGTAAAAACAATTATTGCACAATATTTAAGAACAACAATTCTACTCTACTTCTAAGAACTAATTATAGCATCACATACTAACAATGATTATCTTAACCACCATGGAATAATTAGCTAGGAATTTAAATGTGTTCATAGACACCAACCTTTTGGATGATAGATTCACCACAATTTGAGCCTTGCACAAATGTCCAATTGGAAAAGTGCTCTCTAGAATGGAGAAAGAACTAGAATGAGAATCAAGCAATGTAGCCATCAAAATGAAGCTAATTAAGCAACAAAATCAAAGGAGTGGATGTTTGTTACTAACCTTAAAGCAAAAAGATCAAGCCATTCTTCAAAATCCAAGCACTAGCTTCATGGTGAAGAGCAGCCGCAACAATGGAGGGAAGGGTCCAAACACGCGCCTCTGTTCTCGGATGGAAGAGAGGAGGAAGGAGAGGACAGCTGCAGCCTTTTTGTGTCGTAGGCTTATCGCCATCGGTTCTTGGCTAGAACCGATAGTGATAGAGCCCAATCAATATTGGCTCTTGGCTTAAACCAGCAGTGATGAGTGGCTGCCAAAACACTGCCGGTTCAAGCCACAAACCGGTAGTGATGTGGTCCTTCACTGCCAGTTTTGGCCTAGCCCCAATCATTTTTTTATTTTCAAGCTCATAACCGGCAGTGAAGGTACATCACTGCCGGTTCTCATAAATCCGGCAGTGATGATGCCGGCAGTGATGTGCAAATCTGGCGTAGTGTTATTCATGCGGGAAAATGTGTCACTTGGCCATGTTCGCATTCTCTATGTCACCTCCACTCATAAGATCAACTCATGGATATATCATGACTAAAGGTCTTCCCATACAGCTGGTTAAGAAGTTTCGCTCTAGTGTTTGCGATTATATATTGTAATGATTGCCGCCACAATGAGTGTGCTAAGCTTTCTCAAATTTTCCATCTTTCAGGATTTGTACTTTTCGAGTTTTCAATCCATAATATAGTGAAGTATTACGATGAACTGCTGATGATCGAGCGGTTGGGATGAGGAATCAAGACCTCGGCATCACAGCATTATTTTTCAAATCATCTTATCTTACTATTAATAGTTAGAGGCCCCAATGGAGGCTCCATGTTAATCCTACATGAGAGGATCTAGAAAAATAGATAAATCCTAGAAATTCTCACAAAAATTAGAAACATCCAGCCATCAATCCTATAGCCTCTAAATCTTACTATTACTAATTAGAGGCTCTAATGAAGACTCCACATTAATGCTACATGAGATGGTGGCTCCACATTAGTCCTACATGAGATGATGTAGAAAAATAGATAAATCCTAGAAATTCTCACAAAAATTAGAAACATTCGGCCATCAATTTTGTAGCCTCTAAATCTTACTACTACTAATTAGAAGCCCCAGTGGAGGCTCCACATTAATCCTGCATGAGATAATCTAGAAAAATAGATAAATCCAAGAAATTCTCACAAAAATTAGAAACATCCCGCCATCAATCATGTAGCCTATAATAATGACAGCCATTTGATCTATTCTATTTTCTAAAAATCTTATTATTACTAATTAGAGGCTCCACATTAATCCTACATGAGATGATTTAAAAATCCTAGAAATTCTCACAAAAATACGAAACATCCAGCCATCAATCATGTAGCCTCCAACAATGACAACTATTGTAACGGCCCAAAAATCATTACAGTATAGGTAGCCATTTTGACCATCCAAATGTGCATCCTTAATCCAAATTAAAATCTAACTTGTGCCTAGGTGTTGGTATAAATTAATGCACACAGAATAATCCACAAGCGCATGGATATTATACCGATGTAGCACTTCACCGGGAGTTCCCAATTTTATATCGAACTAGAGAAAACGTGTGTGAGAATAACCAAATCTAACTTATCCTAAACTCATAATCAAAGCTAGATAATAGGAGCATAGAAGAGACTTCTAAGGTCTTCTAATTCTAACTTCGATAAGCTTTGTTTTCTATTGTTTAATTCTGGGGATAATACTAGATAAAACACAGGCAGAGTATGTTTCCTATAGCAATATTGTCCTGCTAGTCCTACTAATGGGAGGTGGACTACAGAGGATTCAACAAGGCTATAAAAGTCACCCTCGTGAGCTACCACCGATCCAAAAAATAGGGTACATCTACGAGTAATCGAGTCTAAGCACCATGCTTACACTACGAATACTACTTTAACCCAGGAGCTATAAGGATTAAAGTACTCAAAAGAGAGTCACAAACCTGAAGAACAATATGAACAAGATGCTTACTTGAATTAGAAGTCGATTACCAGAGAAATCTCAAAAGCAAGCTCAAGAAGAACTTGATTCCGCCAGGTACAAGCCATAGAGAGAGCAACGATAGGCTAAGACTCCTCCAAACTCTTCCTTCACACTCTATCTCTCTATCTCTAGAACAAGACTAGATCCTATGAAGGACTAATCTCCTCTTGATTGCTAGCCTTGATCTGGTAGACTTAAGAATTAGGGTTTCTGGCTTCTCAGCTCTCAGGATCAAATGACGCTTGCCTCTAGGGGGTGAGGCTGATATATACAGCCCTGAGCATCAAATGTGAGACTTTGGATCAAACCGACTTAAGCAATGGCGGAGATGCAATCCCTAAGGTGGTGGACAACCGATATACGAAGGAGGCTGATAGGTGGGGCCCATAGGGGCCTAGCGGCCCCACCCATAGGCTAGGAGGCCCCAATTGGCAGTGGGTCATGCCCTGCTTCGGTGGTTCGCCTTCTGGACCCTTCTAGAGTCTTCCCACGTAGGTATCACGGCGGGATTCCGTGATTTCCTTTGACGATTAGGTCCTCCTTGGTATTTTTCTAATAAAATCTGCTGAAAACAAAGATTCACCAAAACTCATGGAATTTGTCAGTTTAAACCCCTAAGTCTATATTGGTGATTATATTTATACCCTTATGCATGTTATATTGACGGTTTATGATGTTTAATAACTACCATCAACAACTCCCCCATACTTAGGCTTTTACTCATCCTCGATAAAAGGATGGATTACTCAAGACATAACCTTAGGACATGACATCAACATTAAACCATTCCCAGTCATGTATGTACTGCAGGATTTGAAGTGTCTACCATAAAACTTTGGGCGGTTGAAGAATGGAACAACTTGAAACAGATCACCATATTTCTTTAGTCAAGTCAATTGGAGAAACATTTTAAGATTTTTGAAAACAAAACATAGCTTACCTTATGCTTTTGTAGTACTCTCAAATCACTCTGTATATGTAGTATTTTTGGATCCTCACCAAGGCATTGATAACATTGCCTTCTTTTTGCCTACTTCTAACAGCTTATGTGGAGCTTAGGTAGGGATGAATGTGAAAACATACTCGCATTGCATATATTGTAAATTTAAAACAAGAATCCAAGGTGAAAGATGTCATACTATTAGACCAAGATGTGCATGTGTGTGGATATATATGGTGGCTAACGTAATTCTACTATGCTCCTTGAAATATATCTCTCTTGATTGAAACTTGGAAAAGACTTCATCTCTCTTTCTCTCTCTTTTTTTAGGCCGGCATCTGAGTACCCAATGTTTTATATATCTTGGACACTTGTCCAATTTTTCCAATACTTTTTTTTTCTAAATAACTTTTGCATAGAAACATGCCTTTCTTCTACAATTGAAACTTTTCAAAAGAGACATTTATAAGAACTTGGAGCATTTATCCTATCAAACTTATTTTTGTGTCTATTCCCAGTGTAGGAGTAGAATATTTTTGGGTGGATGGAAAACATGTTTTGTGTACTCCTAGTGTATGAGCAGCACATATATGTGGAGTGTACATGATCTTGATCTTGAGAGCATGATAAGTTTCTCAACAAGGGTCACAAAGTTTGACCATACTCAATATAATGACAAGTCGTATATGTAGAAGGTTTCTCTAGTCTATATATGGCTCTAGTAGGGCATTGCTTAACACAAAGGAGAGGTGTAGCTATTCATTTTAACTTTTTGAAATAAAATTCTCAAATAACGAGACGTCAAGAATCAAGCTCTCATTATTCTACTATATCTTATTCCACAACAACTTAAGTAACATGGGGTCCCTAATAATAAGTTCCCAATAGTAACATGACTTCTAGGAAAAGTATTATGTGAGCCTCCCCTTAAGTCATGACTGAAATAATCTTTCCTCATGTTTTAAAGTTGTTTATTAAAGGATTTTCAATTTGGCTTGAAATGGAAAGCGAAACATATAAAAATAGGGTGTATTGGGCTCATACCTGATCGTGAATGAAGCGCAAGGCGAGGTGACACTGTGGTTGGCCAGGTGGCCCACTCTCAGGCCCGTCTCAGTCCAACTTTGGTGAGCGTTGTTCTTGGTCCATTGCTTCCTGAATTTCATGATTTTTGTGATTGGATCTCGTCTTGTTGTCGGGTGTGTCTCCCCCACACTTGTTTTCCTGTATACCTTTATGCACAACATATGGAGACAAACACATATCCAAAAAATAGCGAGCGTATAATAATAAGAAGACTTTATTAATATATATAAGGCACTTTATTACACAAGAACATATTAAGCACACACTTTAACTGACCTAACACAAACTTCAATATTCTACCCATCCAAGCTAAACAACAAACCTAAACATTAAACACAATCACACTTGACCTAACACTTGTGCCTTATTAATCGACCTATCACTCAATTTTGCTTCTTATCCCCAATATAGCGGGAAAGGATAGAGATTTGCTTTTTATATTCTTCCACTGAAGATGTTCTAGTTCCATCCTATTATGCATAGCCTCGATAGTCCTAGTGAGGAGATGGGTCTTTTCTTGGAGGGTTGTGATGGCTTGAGTGAGGAGATCAACTCTCTTTTCAAGGCTGCCACTATCATCCTCTGATGCTTCTCTTCCCTCTCGAGTGGAGCTAGAGTAGACCTCTTTGGCATCTCCTTCAGTGGAATGATCTTGATTTGCCATGGTGCTGCTCAAATGCCATCAAAAGCTACTCATGGTGTGGTCGTAGTGTACTTGGCACATGTGACCTCCCTAAACTTGTTGGTCTTCACACTCATCAGAGTCTCATTAGGTTGGTCTTCACACTCATCAGAGTCTCATTAGGCCTCGAGGGAAGGAGGTTGATGTCCTTCTGTACTTCGATCGTCAGGCCCTTCATCTGCTGCGGCTTGTCCTTTGGGAGCAGGCTCTCCTGTAACGGAGGGAGCGCAGGTTGACGAACTTGGGTGAAGTAGGACTGCTCATAGCTTCTTCTTGGAGGAACCAGAGCTACATGCTTGGGAGGAACAGTAGCTAGAGGAAGAGGTTCTCCTATAGGAATAATGGCTAGAGACTCATCTATAGGAGGTGGCTTCCTTGGGTTGGTCCCGAAGGGTTGATCTGCTTGTCGGCCATGGGAACTAGAGAGGAGGAGAGCTTCGCTGCTATAGAAGAGGGAAGGCTTTGATGGGATGGCTCTAGAGGAGGTAGAGGCTCGTTTATATAGGGGGGAAACTTGCGGAAGGGGACAAGATCTATCCATATGGGGTCTCGTAACAAGGAAAAATATATTGCGTCAAAAATCTATAGGATTGTGGTAAGGAAATATCACGGAAGCACGAGAGAGTCGACCGAGGGCGAGGAGACCGACATGTGGGCTAGGTGGCCTAGTGGTGGGGCCGGGAGGCCCCACCTAGTCCCCTCTCGCGAGATTCTTTCTCTCAACGGTTTCTTACCCTTATCTAATCCCAAAAAGTATATTTTTGCGTTACGAAACATTACGGAGGATGGCAGTGGTGTAAATTATGGTAAAATAAGAAAATCAACCTCATCCAAATCGTCCTGTGGTTTTTTAGGTTCTAGAAAGATCTTAAGACGGTGGCCATTTACCTTGAATAACGTACCTTCATCATTTTGAAGTGTTACCGCTCCATGCGACGAAGTGCTTATCACCTTGAATGGTCCTTCCCATTTACTCCAAAGTTTTCTGTGCCCAAATAATTTGACCCTAGAATTAAAAGTAATACCTTATCTCCAGGCCTGAACACCTTCCTCTTGATCCTCTTGTCATGCCATCTTTTTGTTCTCCCCTTGTAAATCTTGGAGTTGTGATATGCTTTTTCATGCCATTCATCAAGTTCTAAGAGTTGCATCTTCCTCTTAGTTCTTGCGGCTTCAATGTCCATGTTCCATCGCTTGATGACCCAGTGAGCTTTGAATTCTAGCTCAATAGGTAGATGGCAAGTCTTTCCATAGACAAGTTGGTATGGTGACATTCCAAGTGGTGTTTTATAGGCCGTTCTATAAGCCCGTAATGCATCAGGTAATCGATCTTTCCATGCAAACCCCATCTCGTTGACCATCTTCTGTAGAATGTTCTTGATTTGTTTATTTGATGTTTCTGCTTGGCCATTTGTCTGAGGGTGATATGGAGTAGCAACATTGTGATGGATCCCATGCTTTGACAAGTAGTTGTGAAAATTCTTGTCAGTGAAGTGAGTTCCTCCATCACTAATCACCATCCTAGGAACTCCAAATCTTGGAAATATTATCGGTTTGAACATCCTCTTGGAGTGTTTTGCATCAGCAGTTCTGGATGGCATGGCCTCAACCCACTTGGAGACATAGTCAACTACCACCAAGATGTATTCACAGTGCTTTGACTTTGGAATAGGTCCCATGTAATCAATTCCCCATACATCAAAGAGCTAAATCTGGAGGTTGGTGGTGAGTGGCATGGCATCTCTTGAATTGATATTCCTATGCCTCTAACATGCTCCCCACCTCCTAATGAAATCCTTCGTGTCTTCATACATGGTTGACCAAAAGAATCCACTTTGCCAGATCTTAGAAGTTTGCTAGCTTCAAGATGAAGGAAGAAGAAAATGTGCTAGATATGTTCCATAGGATAGAAGTGCTTATAAATGATCTCAAAGCACTTGGTGAGAAGTTGGAGGACAAGGACTTCTCTCATAAGTTCTTGAGATGCTTACCCACAAGATTTGGCATTTGGTCACCTTGCTAGTGAGGACCGGTTTGGACACCATGACACCAAACCAAATCTTGGGAGATATCATGACCGATGATGCTTATAGAGATGATGATGAGAAGGAAGAAAAGAAGGAGAAGAAAGATGAGAAGAAGAAGGGTGTGGCATTCAAGGCCACATCATCCAAGGGCAAGGCAAAGCAAGATACATCTAGTGAAGATGATGGCTCATGGGATGATGATGATGATGATGAGAAGATGGCTCCCTTTGTCAAGAGATTTGGCAAGTTTATGGTGAAGAAGGGCTACCATGCTAGAAGAAAGAAGTCTTCATCCAAGAACAAGGAAGAGTCAAGAAGGTGCTTCAATTGTGGAAGCAAGGATCATCTTGTTGCTCAATGTCCATACAATAGCGACAATGTTGATGACAACAAGAAGAACAATAAGAAGGACAAGAAGGAAAAGAAAGAGAAGAAGGACAAGATGACCTTCAAGAAGAAGAAGAAGGGTGGTTCATATGTGGTCACTTAGGATAGTGATGCTTCCTCAAGTGATGATGATGATAGTGATGATGATAAGATCACCAAGAAGAAGGCACTTGCAAGCATTGCTGTCAATGAGAAGCCTTCTCTCTTCGACACTCCATCATGTTTCATGGCTAAGGCCACTAAGGTACAAACTTGTGATGATGGAAGTGATGAGAAACATGATCATGAAAATGAAAATGAAAGTGATAGTGATGATAATGAACCAACTAAGGATGAACTACTTGACATGTTAGATGATGCTAAAGAACACTTTGACATTAAAAGAAGGGAATGCAAAAGCTTGCGTAAGGAACTAAAAGCCCTTAAGCAAGCCTTTGATGAGCTCAATGTATCTCATGAGAGGCTAGAGGAAGCCAATGAGAAGCTTTGCAAGGCCCACAAGAAGCTTGAGAAAAATCATTCCTCTCTACTTACTGAGCAAAATGAGAAGGAGCATGTTGTAACATGTGATGTAGGCTTAACTTGTGATATAATTGATCAATCATTCTATAAGCCTATCATTGTTTCTTCCACTAACCCTTCTTGAAGCACTTCCACTCCCACCTCATCTAGTAGTGATGGTTTCACTTGTGATACCTCACTAATGGTTGGGAATGAGACCCTCAAGAAGGAGGTCAATGAGCTCACTCACACCTTGGCTAAGGTCTATGGTGCTATGGACCGCTTGCTTATGTGCTTGGGTAGCCAAAGAGCAACTCTCTAAAAAGAGGGATTGGGCTATACCTCTAAGAAAGGCAAGGTGACCTTTGCTCCTCACAAGACTAGTTTTGTGAAGAACAATGGTCAGTTTTGCACTAGTCGCAAGCAAGTTGGTCACTAAGAGCATCAGTGCAAAAACAAGAGCAAGAATGCTAATGTATCCTCAATCAAGATTAATTCTTTCTATGTGCTTACTAAGGGTACAAATGGTGTGAAGGCTAAGTTCATTGGTGCACCATGGATGGGCTCAAAGAAGAAAGCCATTTGGGTGCCAAAGAGCTTGGTCACTAACCTTCAAGGACCCTAGCAAGTTTGGGTACCTAAAAAGAATTGATCTTCTTTTGTAGGTTAATTACAAAGCTAGAGGGAGGCATTGGGCTCTTGATAGTGGGTGCACTCAACACATGACTGGTGATGCACGAATGTTCAACTCAATCAACACCAATGGCAATGATGGTTATGATAGTACCATATTTGGTGACAATGGCAAAGGCAAAGTCAAAGGGCTTGGTAAGATTGCAATATAGAATGACATGAGCATATCCAATGTGTTGCTAGTAGAGAGCTTGAACTTCAATTTGCTATCCGTGACTCAATTGTGTGATCTTGGACTAAATGCATATTTGGAGCAGATGATGTTGAGATCATAAGTGTAGATGGCTCTAACTTGATCTTCAAAGGTTATAGATATGAGAATCTATACTTGGTTGATTTCAATGCTTGTGGAGCTCAATTGTCAACATGCTTATTCACTAAGTCTAGTATGGGTTGGTTATGGCATAGAAGGCTTGGTCAGGTTGGAATGAAACAATTGAATAGATTGGTTAAGCATGACTTAGTTAGAGGCTTGAAAGATGTTGTATTTGAGAAGGATAAGCTTTGTAGCTCTTGTCAAGCCAAAAAACAAGTTGGAAACACCCATTCTAAGAAAAGCTTGATGAGCACTAGTAAAGCATTTGAGTTATTGCGCGTGGACTTATTTGAGCCAACACAATACACTAGCATTGGTGGTAACAAATATGGCTTTATGATAGTGGATGATTACACTAGATACACATGGGCATTCATTCTAGTGGACAAGAGTGATGTGTTTGCAACATTCAAATTATTTGCCAAGGGCATACACAATGAGTTTGAAACAACCATTAAGAGAGTTAGAAGTGACAATGGTAGTGAGTTCAAGAACAATAGAATTGATGAGTTGTGTGATGAGTTTGGAATTAGACATCAATTCTTGGCCACACCATAATCAAATGGCCTTGTTGAGAGGAAGAATAGAACACTCATTGATATAGTAAGGTCTATGCTTAGTTATTACAATGTGAGTCAATCTTTTTGGGCCCAAGCTATCAACACGGCTTGCTATTGTAGCAACCGCTTATATTGTCACCCATTGAAAGAGAAGACACCATATGAGCTCTTGAATGGTAGAAAGCCCAACATTGCATATTTTCGGGTCTTTTGTTGCAAATGCTATATCTTGAAGAAAGGCACTAGATTGGGCAAGTTTGACAAGAAATGTGATGAAGGATTCTTGCTTGGATACTCAACCACTAGCAAAGCATATAGACTTTGGAATTTAGATAGTGGTACTCTTGAGGAAGTTCATGATGTTGAATTTGATGAAACCAAGGGTTCATAAGATTAAAATGAGAACTTGGAAGATGTTAGAGGCATTCAACTTTCAAATGCCATGAAGAATATGGATATTGGTGAATTGAGGCCTAGGCAAGTGAATGATGGTGAAGATGTTCAAGTGCATTGATTCATCATCTTTGTGAGATTGGGAGTGAATCCAAGTGTATTGCTTGAGTGTTTGCATCTAGAGGCACTTGGTGTTTGTGTTTTGCTGCGGGTTTGGCTTGTTACTCTTGGTGGTTGCCGCCATCTAGATGGCTTGGAGCAGCGAGGATCATTGAGCGGAGGTTGGTGATTGGCTCTGGCTCCGATCATGGTGATTTTGAGGGGTTCTTGACCTTTCCCCGGTGGAGAGCTAAAAGGTACTCTAGCGTGTTGCTAGTGGCTTGTGTGATCCTCATCTTGTGTTGGTTGTGCGGCACCCGATTGAGGGTTTGGCGTGTGATGTCAATTAGCGCATGAACCTCCAAGTGAGTGTATTGCCACAATGGGGACTAGCTTGCTAGCAAGCAAGTGAACCTCGGTGAAAAATCTTGTGTCACCTTGCTCAAGGATTTCATTGGTTATCTTATGATTGATTGGCTCCATCTTGTGATTGGCTCATGCCTCGACATGTCGGTATAATCATCGCCATCCTCTCTTGTTTTACATTCCTAGTGTGTAAGCTAAGCTCTTTAGTGTAACTAGTTTTGAGAGCTAGCTTGTGTCAAATCTAGGGGTTAGTGAGGCTCTTTAGTTATCCTTTGAGAGCTCACTAACTTAGTATAGTGACTTAGCAAATTGTGTGCTTAGTGATCATAGTCACTAGAATTGTGGTAGGTGGCTTGTTCTTTTAGTGGGCTAGCGCAACACTAGCTTTGCCATTTAATTGTCTAACATATTTGCTAAGTGTTGTTGTAGAAATTTTTAATAAGCTATTCACCCCCCTCTAACCATTTGGACCTTTCACTATCAATAGGTTGAACTCCATAATATCAAAGATATAAAAGCTCAAATGAACTCTAGTTTTGTTGACATGGATAGGGAGGACATACAAAATTCCCAAACTCGGTAGAATGTGTCCTAAAAGTCCTTTCAATAACTTTGTTGTGGGGGTTAATGGCATGTGTTCCAATAATTCAAGAGCAAAAGATGTTGACATGATGTCAATACCCACAACTGGATTGTAAAGAGCATCGAAAGGAGCTTTATTAAGTTGGCAACAAATGGATATAGCAGGTGAATCTAAACGAATCACATCAGAGGAAAGCTCTGATTCTTCTAACCATTCATTGCTTATAATAGACACTAGCTCTTTCGTATTCTTTTTAAGGAAAGCTTCCTCAAAAGGATCTATAGGTTCTTTATTGGATGATCATTTCCTAGACTTCTGGGGTCTCCTCATGGTGTGGTAATTTGAGGTATTTCCATATTCATCAAAAAGTTCCTCCTCGAATTCAAGCATAAAATCCGAAATTGGAGTTCCCTCCTTTTCTGGTGGTTCAGGATTTGAGATAGCTGAAGATGGTGATGGGTCTGGTAAAGATTTGGGTTTAGCTATATGGGATTCTTCCTCTAATGGTTTGTCTTCTTCTTCCTCAGGGATGTTCTCTAAGATTTTTGTAAGAATGCTTCTCGTGGCATTTGCGGAGACATGCAAGAACGAGCCTCCTGAGGCCATGTTAAGAAGCGTTGAGGTTTCCCTATTAAGACCCATATAAAAGTGTTGAAGAAGAATAGGGTCTTAGATGGCAAGGTTAGGGCCAGTATTAATAAGAGTATTAAAGCGTTCCCATGCCGTGCCTAGAGATTCTTTTTTCTTTTGTTTAAAAGATAGAACCCCTAAACAAAGTTTGACTACCCTAGAGATGGGAAAGAATTGCAAGCAAGAGCTAGAGCATAGGGCTTCCCAATCTCCTTGTCTACTCCCTATGGTGAGATTGTACCAACGTTTAGCTTTTCCCGTCAAAGAGAAGGGAAAAAGCTTCCATCGTAAGGTTTTGTCTGACATGCCTGCTATGCATAGGCACGCATAGGTCTGCTCAAACTCATTTAGGTGAGAATAGGGGTTTTCATCATATTTGCTCGAAAAGGGTTGATCCTGAACCATATTAACTAAACGCCGGTGCAGCTCATAGCCAGGGGTTAGGTGGTCTTTAAAGACTCTTTTGGCTATAGACTTGCGCTTGTGGGTGCACCATATTGGTAAATAGGGGTGGATTCTAGATCCATGGCAAAAAGGATAAAAGAAAAGATAAAAGTATAATACAAGGATAAGCTAGGTTCAAAGTTAACTCAGCAACCGTTTCCCCGGCAATGGCGCCCGAAATGCTTGTTGGTATAAATTAATGCACACAGAATAATCCACAAGCGCATAGATATTATACTCGATGTAGCACTTAATCGGGAGTACCCAGTTTTATATCAAACTTGAGGAAACGTGTGTGAGAATAACCAAATCTAACTTATCCCAAACTCACAATCAAAGCTAGATAATAGGAGCGTAGAGGAGACTGCTAAGGTCTTCTAGTTCTAACTTCAGCAAGATTTGTCTTCTATTGTTCAATTCTGGGGAAAATATTAGAGAAAACAAAGGCAGAGTATGTTTTCTATAGCAATACTGTCCTGCTAGTCCTACTAACAGGAGATGGACTATAGAGGATTCAACGAGGCTCTAAGAGTCACCCTCGCGAGCTACCACCAATCTAGAAAATAGGGTACATCTACGAGTAACCGAGTCTAAGCACCACGCTTACACTATGAATACTACTTTAACCTAGGATCTACAAGGATTAAAGTACTCAAAAGAGAGTCGCAAACCTGAAGAACAATATGAACAAGATGCTTACTTGAATTAGAAGTCGATTACCAAAGAAATCTCTAAAGCAAGCTCAAGAAGAACTTGATTCCGCCAGGTACAAGCCGTAGAGAGAGCACCGACAGGATGGGACTCCTCCAAACTCTTCCTTCACACTCTCTCTCTATCTCTAGAGCAAGACTAGATCCTATGGAGGACTAATCTTCTCTTGGTTGCTAGGCTTGATCCTAGTGGACATAAGAATTAGTGTTTCTAGCTTCTCAGCTCTTAGGATCAAATGGGGCTTGCCTCCAGGGGGGTGAGGCTAATATATATAGCCCTGAGTATCAAATGTGAGCCCTTGGATCAAACCGACTTAAGCAACGGCAGAGATGCAATCCCTAAGGCGGTGGACAACCGACATATGAAGGAGGCTGATAGGTGGGGCCCATAGGGGCTAGGCGGCCCCACCTAGTAGTGGGTCATGACCTGCTTTGGTGGTTCGCCTTATGAACGCTTCTAGAGTCTTCCCACGTAGGTACCACGGTGGGATTCCGTGATTTTCTTTGACGATTAGGTCCCCCTTGGTGGTTTTCTAACACAGATTCACCAAAACTCATGGAATTTATTAGTTTAAACCCCTAAGTCTATATTGGTGATTATATTTATACCCTTATGCATGTTATATTGACGGTTTATGATGTATGACAACTACCATCAACGCTAGGCCAACCCAAAACCGAGCATTGCGTGTTTTGGCGGATCGTCCGACATGACCACCGGTCCATCCGTCAAGACATCTCATAGTCTTAGGATAATATTGGACAACCCGTGCGCTGATGGAGTGTCCGCCATCACAGCGGAGTGTCCGTCAAAACCCTTGCACCTCCAGTCAGTCTATCAGACATAGTCAGGCACTAGCAGATCATCCGTCACTCGTAGCGGACTGTTTGTCAAAATCGGGCAACACCTGTCCCATGCAAACTGCTGTGTTCTCGCTCACACACACCACTTGAGCCCACACAGCCCTCACTCTCTCACAAAACACCCCCATGCCACCAGCACCATCCCCCTCTCTCATTCATTCACACGCTTTAGTTTACAGAGAAGAGAGAGAGGAGAAAAAGGAGGAGAAGGAGAGGAAGAAGAAGGAAGGGAGGAGGAGGAAGGAGGATGCCCCCCTGCTGCTGGAGCACGCTGGCGATGAGCTGCTGCTCCCCAACGCCGTCAACCATGCCAGAGATGAAGGAAGCAGCCCCAAGATTCATCTTCTTCAAGCTCAAGCCATGGAGGAGCCCCAAGGTTGATCTCTGTCCTCGAGCAACTCCAGGCCAAGCTGCTGTGCATGGAGGTCCCCTTTGATGTGGTGAGCACGTCCCCAAAGCCTAACTTCATCTTCCCCAAGCCCCTTGACCATTTCCATTAAGTTCTTGCTCCATCCATCGCCATCACGACCATGGACAAGCTCGAGCTCCCCACAGCACGTGCATAGCACATCCATCACTTGTAGGAAGCTTTCCTGCATCACTAGAAAGCCATAGAAACAAACCGCACTCGATTTAGAGCCCGGATGTCCCGGGAATCATCTCTAACGTTTTTACACCCGAGCTATCCGTCGTTTTACCGGATGGTCCGTCATTCTCGTGGACTATCCATCGACGCTAGTGTTTGTCCTACCAAAATGCTGCAGCACACGCATTCATCCCTGGCGGACTGTCCACCATTCGTGGAATGTCCGCTATATCACAGCAGCACAGCCCAAACTTGTAAAATTCATAGAAGATGCAGTTGAACTCCAAAAATTGTGAAACAAGTTTTGTTGTGTTCTTTAGAATATTCTCTATCATCTAGACATGAGTTTGGCACCAAAATAAATATCTTAATTTTGGCTAGAATAATGCATTTTTAGTCTAATAAATAGACAACTTATTCTCTAGGTCTTCTAAAGTCATGAAACTTGTTTTGTTAGCTTGCTTTGAGCATGTGATGTTTGTGAGACATGTTTTGTGTACCATCTCATTACATTCATACACCTAAGTTTATCTTTTGTGTCTCACATAATAAATTTTGGCGGAGTGTCCGCACTCACCACCGGAGTGTCCGCCGAATTATAGAGCTTGGTCTCTAAATAAACCTGAGAGCTCCTAGTTCTTACCGGAGTGTCCATTGACTGTCACGGACCATCCGATGAGGACTAAACACCAAAGATGTCTAGGTCCCAAACCTGACGGAGCATCCATGAGCCATGACGGAGTGTCCGTCAGTGCATATCGATAGAATAGTAATGCTATGTTACACACACCTAGTACCATGTACTTAGTAGTTAATCATACACATGTCTAAGCATATTATAGCACACATGAGCACCATATTTTTTGTATTCATACGATGACATGCATACATATAGGTACTCAATATCGGAGAGACGCCAAGTGATGTTCCAAACTATGAGAACCTCGCTCTTCCAACAGGTAGGCACCCCACTACTATGAACCCTACTTTGGATACCTATTACTTGTCTCATTATGAGAATGCATATCATTTGAATATGATTAACAACTTAATATTGCTTCACTAACTTAGAGCTACTCACTAAGTAATTAGAGCCTTCACTTAACCAATGGGATGGGAGCTTTAATTGCTTATCTGCTTAGTTGCATTTAGAAGTCGAGTGTCAGAAGGGAACTCACTCTCGCAAGTGTAGGAGCATCACCGGGATGATTGACTACTTAAAACTTGTGAGGGTATTAACATGATTTATAGTTGTATAAATATGACTAAGGACCCAAATTAATTTGATACATGAACATGATGATCAATTTGTTAATCTCTACTCTTGCGAGGGGTAAGGTCACTGTGAGTGTGGGATCTCAAGTGACATAGCTCGCAGATGTTGGTGTCTAATGTCCGACAACTCATCACGGGGTTACCCGGGACAATGTTCGAAGGGCTTCGGCATATGCAGAACTCGACAGTAAATGCAAAGAGATGAATGATTTATACTAGTTCGGGCCCTCTTGTCGAGTAATAGCATTTACATCTAGTTGACGTGTAGCCTTTTGCGTTGGATTGATTGTATGATTGTTAGGGTTACAAGGGGTTGCACCGTACCTCTCTTTATACAGGGGAGAGAGTAAGGGCACGTATCTAGTCCTAGTTGGTTACAAGAGAAGTGTCCTTGTCCTATTACAAAATCTAGCTTTCATAGTAAGCCAACTAAGTCGATCTACAATAGCTTGAAGTCCATGCCACCTTGTCTCGCATCCTTCAACAGATCATTGGCCATCCTAGGGCCTATCCAAGTAGTACCTTCGTAGGGAACCCCTAGGACCCTGGTCCATCAAGCTCCCGAGCATATCATGGTTGAACTCGGAAGCCTTCTTGTTCCTCCTGATCTTGTTGGGTAGAAACAAGCGTAGTCTGAGTGCTTTCGTGAGTGAAGCCATGAGGTGCTCTATGAAGCCTCCAGGTGATGTGCACTTTTTAGAAAAGTGCACTCACTGAGTGTAGCCCCCGAGCCTCTTACTATTTGCAAAACAAAGAGTTCGAGGGTCTAAAATCCATAGAGGATATATACCCTACAGCCCCCCAAGCCTGTGTCCGAGTACTTGTACTTGAGATAAGGATCTAAAAAAGAATATACTCGAGGATGAGAGTGCCAGTGAAAATTATTGCCCTGTCAGCTTGTACAGAAGTAGGTAAGACATGTCAAAGTCACATGCAAAGCGTTAGTATAGTTGGTCCAAAGATGCTCAGAATATTTGGGGGAATATGCCATCAAAGGTGCTACCAGGTGTACTGTGACTTCACATGTGCTGGGAAAAAGCCATCTGTACACTGAAAAGGTGTAGTGGGATGCACTGTACCATTGTAGTGTAGCATGTGAACCTATGTAGGAGTCAGTAGCTGATCCGTGTATTCCACGTGAACCTGATCCATAGACATCACCGAGATGCATATAAAAACCCTCCTGGCGAGCACTTGAACCTCAGTTGTAGAAGTAAAGTGGCTCAGAGGTTGAAGCTTGCAAATATGGTGGTGAGTGAAGTAGATCAACCCCCGGGAGTACTCGGTTGGTATAACCAAGAGCTGTAGTGACTAGAAGAACTCTTGTGAGAGGGTTTAGAGGTAGGCTAAACCCGTAGTTGTGCATAGTAGAGGGGTGTAGAACTACAACTAGAAGAAGTCTTGTGACGGCTGCTAGGGTGGCACATCCAGCAGTCCCATGTCAGTTCTTCTAGGGTGTCTGTCGATGTCTATCCATGAAGGGTCGTAGCCAGACTCGAATGTGTACAGATGGCGTTAGCTGCGTGGTAAGATGTGCGAGTAGTCCATCCTTCATGCTAGCCAGCAGGCTTCCTTTCGAAGTAGCTATGCTTCCAAGGGTAGTCACCCAACAAATGTTCGTAGCCGGATAGTCTACCCAAGGTTCTAGGCTTGGACACACTGCACTTCTGTTATCTACCCAAATGCATTAATCTTCTCCTCTTGAATCTAGGTGCATCGAGTATGAAACTACCTACTGAGATGCACTTAGAGTATGAGTACTATGTTTTATCCGAGTAGGTGTTGTCTTTATTATTGACTAAAAAAATCTTGTATCCAATACTTGTAGCTCTCTAAATAAATAGTCGCTCATTATTCTGAGTGGTCTTGAATCTTGTAAAGTATGCAACTTTGTATCCATTGAACTGTTGTTGAATGAAAAATCTTCATCCGAGTATTGTGTTGTTTATTGCGTACTGTCAAGCAATTGTCCAAGTACTGCATCAATCATTCGGATAGATATGGCCACGTAGATAACGGTCGTAGTGTGGCCAGTACCAAAAAGGATGAAATCCAAAGGATAAGTCTGAACATATTGTGATGTGTTGGAAATCCTAAAAAGGCGTGCAACTGTCATATCAACCGCTCAGTCTGTTTACACCAAAATTTGGAAGAAGAATTGCAGGAACTTGAAAGCTCCCAAGATCATATCATCAAGGAATCGATTGCATAAAGGTCGGTATTAGCTGATTTGAATGCAGCACTGGAATTGGCTCTCTTCAGATAGCGCAACGATAAAAGCTACAATCAGCACCAGGAAAGACATGTTGGACTCTACAAAATGGGAAAGATTAGGGTCCAAGTTATCTTAAATTAGGAATATTTTCTCTTAGGCCAAAAATTATAATGAGTCATGCTTAAGTAGGATTCATGCATAGGTTCCGGGTATAAATATTAGACCTCTGCTATTGTAAAGGACATGATCAATCAAATACAAGTCATTTACTTTTTTCGGCTTTGGCCAACCCTTAGGAGTAGGAGTAGAATAGATCTCAGCGAGTTCTTCAGCAAGTTGGGCTGCATCGGTTTGGCCGACCTCCGGCTTGCCTATAAGATCCATCATGGCTTATACTTTTGTTCATACAGCTGCATCGATCCGGTCGACCTCCACTGCTCGAACTAGATTAAGGTCAAGTTATCGTCTCTACCTAAGGGTGGCATTTTTTGGGTAGATTCATTAAGTTACCGATTTTGCTGATGTTTTTATCGTCATTAGTTTACAGCAACATCAATTTGCCCGGTCAAGATCGAATTAGATCGGCCTTATATCTTTTCAGTCCGTCGTTTGCTTTACCATGACATGATGTTTCTCACTCTGAGCAACAGATTATGCTTCATCGGCTGTTTTTATTTCGATCTTGATCATGCATAATATGTGGTTAAGGCATGAATAATCTTGAAGGGGTTTGCTGGCTAGTTGAATCTGGTTTATGGTTCACCATTATGGCTGTAACGATCCGGTCGATCCTCACTGATGGCACTATAGATTGGAAGACAATAGTTAGTAGATTTGTTCCTAATTAGGCGTGACCTTAACTATTTACTATGCCTGCATTGGCTAAATAGCCGATCGCCTATGCGTTAACGCCTATGGTGTGCGTCCATGATTCTGTTAAGCGTGAATAGATCTTTGTGCTTTAAGGGTTTGATTCATTGTCTTTTTCATGGCTGCATCGATCCGGTCGAACCCACTGTTAGAGATAGCAGGTTCAGTCTGAGGAGTCCATAGGTTTGTTCATGTGAAATAGTCGATTGTTCACATGCTGTAGTCCCTTTCATCGAAATCGGCTATTTTAGCTGATTCATCCGAGTCTTCACGTATAGCATGTCTTTCAAAAAGCCTATCAAAGTACGGATGTTTTTGCGGATTCTTTGGTTTTGGTTTGTTACTATCATCATTGCTGCCATCTATCCAGTCGAACCTCACTGTTGGTGGTAACAGATTAGATTCAGAGCATTTGTAGATCCATTCGTATTAGATAGTCGATTCGTCCGTGTGCTATATCTTTTTATGATTAGATTCATTGGCTTAATGGTTTATGCTGGTAATATCTACCTAGCTGATGTTCTCACTTACATATACGTGTACTATACCTATTAACTTAAAATCAATCACTACCTACGAGCTTTACAGTCCATAATAGCCAATTCTATGCGGATCGGCTATTTAGTTGCTTTTCCCATATGGCTGCTCCCGAAGCAACACACTTGGAACTGTCTGGGCACAGACCGACATGTTCCACCTTAAATTTTTGATAAACTTTCTCTCCTTGTCAATTATAGGGTCAAATTGATTGGCATGTCTCAGGAGGAGTACGTAGGATTGATTATCCCTACATTGAAGCCAGGCGGATCTCTAGCTCCATCGAGCAGACCCTTCCGGCTTGCTCGTGCGCCTGGCACGAGATGTGTTTTCATGTCGACACATGTTCTAGCATGCTCGGTGGGACACCACAATCATCATGGTGGCTTACAACAACAATGACATCCTTATGGTACCTTATGAAGACCTACCTGATGGAGATAAAGATGTCATCAGCAAAGCTATAGAAGAATTTCAGAACAAGTGTTTGTTGTCCTACACCAAAACACGTGACAATACAATTGTTTAAAAATATCCACTACCAAGAGTTCTATTGCATGGGCAGACAGATGTAGAAGAAGCTGAAGACAAGCGTTTCTTCACGGAAGCTATAAATAAATCTGTTCGTGATGCCATATCAAACCATAATGAAGTTTTCTTGAACACATTCCACAACACCATGAAAGAGGTGTTTCATGGGTTTCTAGTTGATTAGGTTGGGCCAGTTTATTACAACATTCCACATCTGTTGACTCAACGAACTAATCAAGCCAGTACCAGCCATCAAGAAGTAGCACCAGCTGGTAATGATGATGTCTAGGTAGTTCAGAGTTTATCTGAGCAAGCTCAAGGTGTTACTATGAATTAGATATAGTATAATCCTAGATCATCAGTGCAGCATGTGCAACAGCTAGCGGGGCAAGGTCAGAACCAGATGATTAATTTTGGCACATCAGGCCACATACCGTCGTCGGCTCAAAAAATAGCACTGTCAATTCAAAGGATCCATGGAGATATAGATCCTGATGTCTATAATCAGAGACTTCAAATAGCAAACCAGCAAAAGACCCAGCAGATAGAGATTCCACAGGGGTATCATTATGGCACAGATTATAACACCCTTCACATGATTCTGAATCTAGGGTATCAAGGCACATGGGATATCAATCCACAGATGGGTCAGCAGGTGTAGAGAAATCAAAATTCAAATGTTGATGAGTTGTTGCTGAGAGTGACCTAGATGATGAAGAATCAGTTCGGTCTAAAGCCAAAAGGGCAGACCTTCTCGTATAAACACCTATATCCAGAATGGTATGATTTGGTCGCTCTTCCTACAAATTACAGGATCCCAGAGTTTGCTAAGTTCACTGGCCAAGACAACACAAGCACAATAGAACATATCGAGTTTGTTTCTTCTCCTTGTCCCTATCAGGGCCAGCCTTCACTTGGTTTTCATCACTGCCAGTTAACTCCATTGCCAATTGGGCTGACCTAGAGAAGAAGTTTCATACATATTTTTACACTGGGATAGGAGAAAAGAAGATTACCGATTTGACAAATATAAGGCAGAAAACTAATGAATCGGGCATCAAGTTTCTTCAGAGGTTCTGAGAGACTAGAAATTTGTGCTTCTCATTAAACTTGGCTGATGATCAGCTAGCTACTTTGGCCGTTCAAGGAATGCTACCAACATGGAGAGAAAGTTGTTGGGACAAGAGTTTAACAACTTGGGTCAATTGGCTCAACGAGTGGCAGCGCTCAATAGCTAATTCCAGAACATGCATAGAGATACCCGATTCCAGAAAAGTACCACAATGGCTAAAGCCTATAATCCATATTCAGTCGATGACGGCTATGAAGATGATGAAGAAGATGAGGTTGCCACGACTGATTGGAATTGGGGTAAAAATATAGTAATGGTGCCAAATCCTTGGGGAAGAGGAGTCGAAGAGAGCTATGACTTTGACACCATGAAATCGGACAAGCTCTTTGATTTCTTGCTTGAGAAGGGGCAGATCAAGCTGCTCAATAATCATGTTATGTTGCCTCCCGATCAGTTGAAGAATAAGAAGTTCTGCAAGTTTCATAATGCTACATCTCATTCTACTAATGAATGCAGAGTTTTCCGGCAATGTATACAGAGGACTATTCAGTAAGGAAGGCTCAAATTCGATACGCCTCGGAAAATGAAAATTGATTATAATCCTTTCCCGGGAGATCAAAACATGGTCGATGCTGGGCTGCTCAAAGGAAAGACTAAGGTCCTAACATCAACCAGATCAAGAGAAACTAGAACAGTCGATCCCGAGATGCAAATATCGGCTGATGAATACAGAGAAATAAAAAGACATTGTGACAAACAAAAGAGCCGATATGAGCAGGGGGAGACGCCAAAAGATGGGGCGACAAAGCCACGTGTTACATCTCAAATTTTGTTGAATAAATGGCAGCGGCAGAAGGAAAAGGATTATCAGTGTTGGTTAGATGAGCAAGAATACCAACATCAACAAGAAAAAGAGAGGTATGAAAGGAAACAAGCTGAATCACATTGGAATTATCCTTTCTTCAGACATTGCTGGAACAAAGGTTTGAAGTTGCCTACTAGAAATAACTGTCCAGAATGCAGCGAGCAATATTGGGAGTTTAGGCAATCTCAAGCCAACTGCCGGTCTATCCATGCTCGAGATGAGTATCATCATAACATGGATCGGCACTTAAAAATAGAAGTGTTCATGATTGGCTTGGAAAGCGAGTTGTTGATCAAAACTAGGCTGCTTATGAAGAGGAGAGTAATGAAGAAGAATGTGTTTAGTAGGAAGGCCAGTGGTGTCCAGGAGGTCTGACAAGAAGCCAGAAAAGGAGAGTGCAACGGCTAAGGAACAGAGAACTAGAACAGACTCAGGCATCCGGTAAACCTCAAGTTTGGCGTGGAAAAGAAACAGCCGATAGAATGGGGCCATCGGCTAATATTCAAATGGCTTTTCTGCTACTATCAAAATTTAGAGCTCCAGCTGATCAAGAAGTTTATTCAGATTTTGATGAATCGGAGTATGAAGAAATAGTTAATAGTTATACAGCAGGCTATATTTGATAAACCAGTCAAGCATCGGCACTTAAAGGTTTTATATGTAAAAGGTTTTGTTGATGGGAAGCCGATGAACAAGATGTTGGTGGACGGAGGTGCTTCTGTCAATCTTATGCCTTACACCACTTTTCATAAACTTAGCAAGGTACCAGGAGATCTGATTGAGACCGACATGATGATTAAGGATTTTGTCATCGATGGAAAAGGTTCATACAGTTTACTCCTTGGTCGTGATTGGATTCATGCAAACTGCTGTGTGCCATCAACCATGCATCAGTGTTTGATTCAATGGCATGGGGATGATGTCGAGCAGGTTCGCGCTGATGAGTCTATGAGTATCACAATAGCCAATCCAGTGTACTAGGAGCTAGAATATTTCGAGTGTTTTTTTGGCAAGTTATGGGATGGAGGCTTCATTAGGGTCAATAATGAAAGCCAACAGCCGATCCAAGCAGTCGGCTTTGAAAATTTATTTTAATGGATAATCCAATAGATGGTATAGATGGTAAACAAGGACATGGCTTCACGTCGGCCGATGACTTAGAAGAGGTGGATATTGGTTCTGGAGATAGGCCTAGGCCGACGTATGTAAGTGCCAAGTTGGATCCTGAATATAAGCGAGAGTTAGTCGATTTACTAAAGGAATTTAAAGACTATTTTGCTTGGGAATATTATGAGATGCCTAGTCTAGACCGATCAATTGTTGAACACCAATTGCCAATCAAACCTAGATATCAACTGTTTAAACAAGCTCCGAGGAGATTCAACCCAAACATGCTTGATGATATAAAAAAGGCGACTAAAAGGTTACTGAAAGCAAAGTTTATCAGACCGTGCCTATATGCAGAGTGGATATCGAATGTCGTCCCTGTGTATAAGAAGAATGGAAAGTTAAGAGTTTCCATTGATTTTAGAGATCTGAACAAGGCCACACCCATGGATGGTTATCTGATGCCGATAGATGATATGTTGGTAGACGCAGTAGCCGGGCACAAGGTTATTAGCTTCATGGACGGCAATGCAGGATATAATCAAATTTTCATAGCTAAGGAAGATATAGCAAAAACCGCTTTCAGGTGCCCTGGTGCAATCGGTTTATTTGAGTGGGTTGTGATGACCTTTGGTCTGAAGAATGCCAGTGCAACTTATTAGAGGACAATGAATTATATTTTTCATAAGTTGATCAGCAGGATTGTTGAAATCTACATTGATGATGTGATGATAAAATCCAAGGGGTACAAGGAACATCTAGCTAATTTGCGGGAGACTCTGGAATGCAGAAGAAAACATGGTCTGAAGATGAATCCTAATAAGTGTGCTTTTGGAGTATCAATTGGACAATTCTTGGGCTTCATGGTCCACGAGAGAGGAATTGAAGTTGGTCAAAAGAGCATGAAAGCAATTGATGAGGCAGTGCCCCCGACTACTAAAACAGAGTTACAATTTTGCTTGGTAAAATTAATTTTATCAGAAGGTTTATTTCAAATTTGTCGGGAAGAGTTCTGTCGTTTTCTCCCTTGTGAAGTTGAAAAATGATCAAGAATTTAAATGGGGTGATGTACAACAAAAGGCGTTTGAGGAGATAAAAGAATATATGAAATGTCCACTTGTACTGGTCCCTCCTTAGCAAGGTAAGCCTTTTAAGTTGTACATATCGGCCGATGACAAAACAATTGGATCGGCCTTGATGCAAGAGTTTGAAGGAAAAGAGCGAGTTGTTTTCTATCTAAGTATAAGACTCCTGGATCCAGAGACAAGATATTCTCCCACCGAAAAGTTATGCTTGTTCTTATATTTCTCTTGCACTATGTTGCGACACTACTTATTATCGTCTGAGTGTACGGTTGTTTCCAAGGCTGATGTGATCAAGCACATGTTATCAATGCCAATACTAAATGGGAGAGTGGGAAAGTGGATTCTCACTTTATCAGAATTTGACTTGAAGTATGAATCGGCTAAAGCAGTCAAAGGACAAGTAATGGCCGATTTTGTCACCCAGCATCATAAGCCAAGCATTAATTATGTAGAGCCGGTACCTTGGATGTTATTCTTTGATGGATCATCATGTAAGCAAGGAGGTGGCATTGGTATTGTTATTATTTCACCTTAGGGGGCAAATTTTGAGTTTGCTCTTCCAACTAAACCAATGATTACCAACAACCAAGCAGAATATGAGGCTATTCTTAAAGGACTTCAACTTCTTCATGAAGTAAAGGCTAAAGCAATTGAAATATTTAGAGATTCAGAGTTAATTATTAATTAGTTGATCGGCCTATATGAGTGCAAAGAAGATACTCTGAGGGGAGACTATGATGAGTGCCAAAAGTTGCTCAAGGAATTTCCTCATGTCTCTTTTCAACATATTCTGAGAGCACAGAATCAAGAGGCCAATCGTTTAGCTCAAAGTGCTTCAGGTTATCGAGTGTTTCAAGAACTCTTTAGTAGTGAAACCTTGGATAATGATTAGAGAGTTGAAATAGTCGACTACCTTAGGAATCCATCACAAAAAGTTACCAGAAAGCTAAGGTATAAATCGACTAATTATGTTTTACTAGATGATTAGCTATATTACAAAACAGTCGATGGGGTGTTGCTCAAATGCCTAAATCAGGAGGAAGCTAAGGTATTGATGGGCAAAGTGCATGAAGGGATATGTGGAGCTCATCAATCGGCTTATAAGATGAAATGGATCATTCGCATAACTGAATATTTCTGGCCAATGATATTGGAGGACTGTTTTGAATATTATAAGGGGTGCCAAGACTGTCAACATTTTGGAAATGTCCAAAAATCGCCTGCATCAACCATGAATCCAATAATCAAACCATGGCCATTTTGAGGCTGGGGAATTTACTTAATTGGCCAAATTTTTCCGCCCTCAAGTAAAGGACATAAGTTCATATTGGTAGCAATGGACTACTTCACCAAGTGGGTTGAGGCAATTCCTTTGAAGATGGTAACCTCAAAGAACATGGCTGATTTTGTCAAGGAGCATATTGTGTATCGTTTTGGGATTCCTCAAACTATCAATACCGATCAAGGGACAATGTTCACATTAGAAGAGTTCGGAGATTTTGCTACTAGTATGGGAATTAAGCTACTAAATTCTTCTCCTTATTATGCTTAGGCTAATAGCTAAGCAGAGGCATCCAATCAGATTATGATTAAGCTAATCAAGAAAAAGATTGTGGAGCAGCCAAGGAAGTGGCATTCAACGCTTAATGAGGCATTATGGGCATATAGCATGGCCTGTCATGGATAGATTAAAACATCACCTTATGAACTTGTGTATGTCCATAATGTAGTCCTTCTATGGGAAAATCAGACTAGATCAAGGCGCGTTACGTTGCAAAATGATTTGTTAGCCGAAGTCTACAAGAATCTTATGATAGACGACTTAGAGGACTTGAGTTGCCGTCGGCTGCGTGCTCTTGAGAATATCGAAGCCAATAAACTGAGGGTTGCAAAATATTACAATAAAAAGGTCAAGAGCAAGCAATTTTCTGAAGGAGACTTGGTTTGAAAAGTGAAGTTGTCGATCGGGTCAAAAGACAGCAAGTTCAGCAAATGGTCGCCTAATTGGGAAGGACCTTATCATATTAAACGTTGTGCGCCTAGCAATGCTTATATTTTTGAAACACTAAGAGGAGAGGAAGAATTTGGTAGGGCAATCAATAAGAAATATCTAAAGAAATACTATCCTAGCGTTTGGATTAATACTTGACAACTGATTCATTCGGTCATCGACTCTAATAGCCGATACCAGGAGGGTATCGCCTCTAGTACAAAAATAAAACTGAATGGGTAGAAGTCGATGCGATATGTATCACCTATAAGAGCAAAGCAAACATGAACTGATTGATGCATGGAATATGAAGTATGCAGCAAAAGGAAAATCACTTAAGACAAAGAAATTGTTTGCTAATATCCCCTATTACAAGCTATAGACCGGAAAACACTTTGTTTATTATATCATCGGCCTAGGAAGTAATCGCTATAGAGTTGGCGGTGTCGAAGAAATCCTCGACCAGGCGCTCATGATCCCTAGGGTGTGCCGCGTTTGGAAAACCATGGGGAAGAAGCCAAAGCTCGCGGCTAGAACGGGCTTGCGCAATAGCCAATGCCATGGTAGCAACATGATGAATGCCATGTAGAGCGACCTCCCTGACGCGGTTCGAGATGTCATGCAAGCAAACCATTGGGATGGCACCCCTGGCATTGACAAATCATGTCGCATACTCCGCAGCTGATCGGAGGCTTTCCAGCTAAGCCGATAGATCTAAAAAGATTCAAATGGGAGATGATCAGGATCTTGAAGGTAAAATTAAGAGAAGACAAAAAGTTGTAGTAGGCATGTCACCCATAATTCTGGCCTCAGCCTTGGCCAATCTATCCTCCATCGGATCAGCCTCGGGAGGCGATCGGCATCGGACCATGGCCAGAGTCAATTCTGCAAGGGAGAGATAGTCGGTGAGGTTCTAGCCAGCATGATCAATGGAGGCGAGTAGATCATCGTTGTCGATCCATCTCCTCGGATAGCAGGGGAGCTGGCAGTGAGCTATTGATGAAGATAACCCCAAAGGCTGAACAGAGTTGGCCCTATGCCTTGAGATGGTAGGGGCATCACGAGTTGCACCCTCCTGATGACAAAGGCGCTGGTGTGATGACGCAAATCCATTGAGGGCCTCCTCAGCAGATCTCTTGCTGTTCTCCATGATCTCAAACCTATGGGAAAGCAGAAGCCACACTAAAACATGAAAGGTATGGGACAAAGTAGGTTGTTTTTTGATCCACAGTCGTGGCCCATATATATAGCCCGAGAAGGTGAGAAGATAGATTTTGCCAGGGTTATGGAATTGAAGTCAGATACGGAAGTGGATCGAAACTCTAGAAATTCAGGGGACGGATCACAAAGAGATAACAGATTCAGATTTATTGCTTCCCATAGTCACAAAATATCGTGAGATGGATACAAAAGGTTTACATTGACCAGCGATCAACCCACCAAGGTTTCTTTGGATTGAAGGGAGGATGAATCCCCACAAGGCCGAAAGTCACATCGGCCCATTGATAAAATTGCCTCAGGAGAAGGGGAAAGGCCACCTGCTTAAAAGATGCCCTACCGATTTCTCGGTGACTAGGAAATTGTGGGAAAGAAGTCTGTGGTTTTCCCGATGGGCATTTGATGAAGCAAACAAGGGGAAGGTGTCCACACATTTTAGCCCTTGCAAACACTAGAATAGCTCTGCAATCATGGAGAGAAGACTCAAGAGATATCACAAGAATTCTTCTAACCACACTAGCTGATCCTCTTGTTTGACAAGGCGCTAAGATGAGCGACACAATCACCCTATGCACAAGAATTCTTCTAACCACTCAAGATCTTCGTAGCAAAGACCATGGAGGGTCTAGCAGAGCCAGAGGCATTCGAGGAAGCAGATAGAAGAGGAACATAGTTGAATTGTTGAATTGCTCTCGCTAGAGTCGGATGGACATTTTATAGTCAGCCTGGAAAGATGGATCCAAGCACCGTGAAGCAATGATGCTCTCGTAAAAGTTTTGAAGCATGGGCTCATAAGCTGACATAGATGGTGACAAATAGTAGATCCTAGATCAAGATTCTCTACCCATGACCACGGACCTATCGGGGGTATAGACATGATAATTTTGGAATAAATTACTTTTATCCCAAAATTGGGGGGCATATGTTTGCACCAAAATTTGGAAGAAGAATTGTAGGAACTCGAAAGCTCCCAAGATCATGTCATCAAGGAATCGATTGCATAAAGGTCGGTATTAGCTGAATCGAATGCAGCACTAAAATTGACTCTCTTCAGATAGAGCCAGCAGATAATGATAAAAGCTACGATCAGCACCAGGAACGCGATGTTTCTCACTCCGTCATTCGATCGGCCTTATATCTTCTCAGTCCGTCATTCGCTTTACCACAACGCGATGTTTCTCACTCTAAGCGATGGATTATGCTTCATCGGCTGTTTTTATTTTGATCTTGATCGTGCATAGTATGCGGTTAAGGCATGAATAATCATGAAGGGGTTTACTGGCTAGTTGAATCTGGTTTATAGTTCACCATTATAGTTGTAACAGTCCGGTCGATCCCCACTAATGGCACTATAGATTGAAAGATGCTAGTTAGTAGATTTGTTCCTAGTTAGGCATGACCTTAACTATTTACTATGCGTCGGCTAAATAGCCGATCGCCTGTGCGTTAACGCCTACGGTGTGCGTCCATGAATCTGTTAAGCATGAATAGATCTGTGTGCTTTAAGGGTTTCATTCGTTGTCTTTTTCATGGCTGCATCGATCCGATCGAACCCCACTGTTAGAGATAGCAGGTTGAGTCTGAGGAGTCCATAGGTTTGTTCATGTGAAACAGTCAATTGTTCACATGTTGTAGTCCCTTTCACCTGAATCAGCTATTTTAGTCGATTCATCCAAGTCTTCACGTATAGCATGTCTTTCGGAAAGCCTATCGAAGTACGGATGTTTTTGCAGATTCTTCGGTTTTGGTTTGTTACTATCATCTTAGCTGCCATCGATCCGGTCGAACCTCACTGTTGGTGGTAACAGATTAGATTCAGAGCATTTGTAGATCCGTTCATATCCGATAGTTGATTTGTCCGTGTGCTATATCTTTTTATGATTAGATTCATCAGCTTAATGATTTACGCTGGTAATATCTGGCTAGTTGATGTTCTCACTTACATATACGTGTACTGTACCTATCAACTTAAAATCAATCGCTACCTATGAGCTTTACAGTCCGTAACAGTCGATTTATGTGCAGATCGGCTATTTAGTCGCTTTTCCCATATGGCTGCTCCCAATGCGGCATAGTTGGAACTGTCTAGGCACAAACCAGTATGTTCCACCTTAAATTACTACTAAACTTTATCTCCTTGTCAATTGCATGGTCAAATTGACTGGCACGTCTCGGGAGGAGTACGCAGAATCGATTATTCCTGCGTTGAAGCCAGGCGGATCTCTAGCTCCATCGAGCAGACCCCTCTGGCTTGCTCATGTGGCCGGCACAAGATGTGTTTTCGTGTCAACACAGCTGCATTAAAATGGAAGGGAAACCAAAATGCCGCACCCGTTGGTATGATTATCGGGCCACAATACGGTGAAAACCCTATAAAAATGGAACTGTTACTATGCATCATCTTCCTCTACTCCATTTGCTTTCTGCCTAAGCCCCCGAGCCACTACGAGCACTACCAATCTCACATCTTGAAACCCTAGATTTGTAAAAAGCTCTACTTGATGGGTAAGGGCAAGAACCCGAGCATCTCTGCCAAGAAAGTTGTCAAGAAGAGGGCATTGGAGGTGCTGGAGATGGCCACCACCGCTCAGATCTAACCGGCATTAGTAACGAAGCCGAAGCATCTCTTAAAGCTCCATGAACAGGGCTATCTGCTAGAGCAGAAACTTGGGGAATGGAAGGCGCCTAGAGAGCACCATATTCCCAACCTTGAGACAAGTGAGATTGTTCTCTTTGTGCCATTCATCCAGCATGGGTTAGGGTTGCCTGCTTGTCTCTTTTTGCATGGGTTTTTGCATTATTATGGCATAACCCTGAATCATCTGAACCCTAACTCCATCCTGCATCTTTTAACTTTTGTTCATCTCTGTGAATCTTTCCTTGGCATCCCCCCGTCTATCACTCTGTTTTGCTACTTTTTCAAACTGAAACCACACCCGGACGCCACAAGTCCAAGTGTTTTGGGGGGTGCTGGTATTCAATTTCACGTGGGGAGTAAGAACGAGTATGTCCACTCTACCCTGGTGGATTCTATAATGAACTGGAGGGCCAAGTTGTTTTATTCAAGGAACATGTGGCCCCCTAGAGGTGCATAGCAACACCGCACCAGTGCCCAACATCCGTTGGGATAAGGAGACACTGAGTGCGATGGAACTTGAGGGTATTCTTCCTTTCCTCAAGCAAATCCGAGCCATGAAAGACCAAGGCCTTAGTGGAGTCAGAGTGGTTGCCAGCTTCATTAGGCGCCAGGTACAACCACTATAGGAGAGGATACACTATGGGTTCAAGTACACTAGGCCAGAGGACCCTGCCTAGGTAACCACTGATGAACTGACAGAGGATGAAGTTCTAGAGAGAATTCAAAACATGCTTATGTTGGTATAGTTGATACCATACCAGTACCCAGAGCATGATCATCAGAATCTGCTAGCCGCTGCAAGTATATTGACATTGTGATCTCTAAATATCTTAATACTGTGAAAAAGTTACTCTTGTGTTGGTGCAGGAGTTGGGGCAGAATTTCAATGATTTGCCTACCATCCTCCAAGTCCCGACTCTAGAGGACTTGGTGGAAGTGGAGCGGCATCCAGCGGAGCAGACGGAGTGAGCACCAACACCACCATCCCTGTGGCCTAGGAAGCCGGGGACAAGTCTAAATAGAGCCCATACATCGTCATAGTCTAGGTAAACCCAGGCACTAGGCAGGGTGCCACTAGCGAGAAACGGTCGTTAGAGGCTGATGTTGCCATCAGGAGTGGGGCAGTGCCCAAGAGGGCCCCATTGAGCCTGTACACTAAGACCAGGTAAAAGATTTCTGAACTGTCTCCATGTAGTCTAAATTTTCCCTTGCGTTAAATCCAATTTTTGAACAGCTACTACACAAAAGACGCTGTGGAGGAACAACTGGAGGAGGAAGACACCATGTTTTCTGCCAAACAGTAAGTTTTCTTTCCGAGTAAAATTTTGTTACTGAATTCTAGCATAGTTATATTTTGTGACGTTTATTTACTCTTTACAGGATGTGACCACCAGACCTATTGAGCACCCAAGTGCCAACTCAGGGTGACAGGATCACACTTGGATAGGGTGCTAGCACTGCAAGTCATCAGGAGAACCCAGTGCTATTAGCATTAGTGTCAAGCCTAGAGCTAGGTCGATCATCTAGTGGTATGTCACTAGGAAAGCCCACCTTAAAGAAGAAATCTAGTGCCAAGTAAGTGTCAAAGTTTCTTCTGTATATTACTTCATTTCTAGGAGATCACTTCAATGCTACTTATACCAGGGTAAGAAAGACACTAAGTACTCAGGCGCAGAGTGAAGAGCCCTAGGTTGAAGAAAACCCATGTACTGATGGTGACTAGGTGGAAAAAGCCTAGGCAAGCAGGCGTGTGTCTCCACCTAGGTCTACAGAAACACCATGGGCGCAGGATCCAACATCTGCTGAAGGTGATGTGGAGCAACCTATGTAGCTGGGTACTGTAGAGGGTGTGGAGGTGCCATAGCCATAGGTGGCGGCGACTGAAGCGGGCGAAAGCTCACTAGCCGCCGGGGCCGGGTCCTACTGAAGTTACCATCGATGAAGATGTGTGGAGCATAGGGGATGACCCAAGCACCGCTGCGCCGGGTGCTCCCCTAGATGTGCCGACGACAAGCACCCAGCAAGCGGAGGAGGATGATGTCATCCTAGTTATCGGACTGGTTACCTAGCTCCAGGCATATAGTCCAGAGTTTGCTAGGTTGATGAGGTCTTGGTCCAGGCTATTGAACTAGGCCTCTATCATTGACGGCCAGCTAAGGGTAAGTCTTGTACTTTGTTGCTTCTTATGTGTTGATATTTTCCAGGTTCTCATCTCTAGAACAGTCATATACCCAGGACACGGAACTAAAAGCCTTCGTGAAGGTTCAGGAAGACCAGGCGGTGCTCACCAGGTTGAAGGAGGAGCAGGCCAAGAAGGAAGCCGAGTGGATGTCAGCGCAGAAACAACATGAAGAGACTCTCTACATCCTTTGGGCTCAAATTGGTGAGGCTGAGTGCCAAAAGGCAGCTGCTGAAGCTAGAAAGAGTGACGCCTTTGATTCTTTGCTGAAGATGATATAGAAGGCCAAGCTCTCTGATACCAGGTTGAAAGGTAAGAGAACTGCACAACTTCCCTGTAGTTTCTGACATATAGTAGTCGGTGATCATGATAATGATCGTGCATGGTCCTCTTTGTAGAAGAGTAGATCAGGACCCAATGGATGGAAGGCGAGGTGAAGGAGCTGAATGAAGCTCTGAGAGCCAAGCACAATCAAATCAAAGAGGTAACTGAATGAGTGAGTAAAGAACTCGCTTGAGCAAAGCTGATAAAGCATGGAGCTGATCGTGATCAGATGTAGGTTTGGAAGTCACTAACCGACATGAAGGTCTAGCTCGAGAGGGTGCGGTCGGAGCAGAACACGCTCTAGGAAGCTGTGAAGCCACTTACCCTCCTCTTCCATAGGCCAGAAGATGGTGAAAAGAGGTGGATGGATATAGTGAAAGACATCCCCAAACGCTTTGAGAGCTATGTGCATGGAGTCACCAAGGTCTGCGTTTGGAATGTACTCAATATGCTTTGAGTGCTATACCTAGCTATAGATCTCCATCAGGTGACCACAGAATATGATGATGAAGGCCATCTTGCTACTATGGAGAGAGATGAGGAGGAACTTCATGGACTCGCCACCACCATAACAGATGAATTAGACCTTAGGATGGAGAAGCCTAGTGAATAGGCTATGTAAGTTTGAAGAAAACTTGTTAAGCATGTGTACTGGGTAGGCACATTGTAAGAATCAATGTTCTTTTGCTTGCGTAGGTTGTTAGTTGAATAAAAACTTAGCCTGTAAGTAATGAGTCTTGTTAGGGTACTTAAACACCAAAGACGGTTTAATCCAACTAACCTGTCCGTGAAAAGTTAGCATCTTTTAGGCTTGGTAATCTTTTGAGTAAGATTGTAGTCTGCTTAGACTATAAGTTTGTCTTGTGAAGTCCTTTAGAAAGGCACGTAAGACTGAGTAGCCGAGTAAAAAGTGATCAACGTAGTTGCTATGATTAAAATCATGTTAGACCCTTCCATCGATGTTAAGTGCTCGAAGTCACTTGTTCAAGGAACCCTTATAACGAGTGTTGGTTGTAAGGATCTCGTCCCATAGCCAACGAATCAAGTTACTTGCCTCTGGGAATCACCCGACCCAGGATGACATGCAATAGTTAAACTAAATGTTGGTAATTGGCTCCTAGCCAAGGAGATGTAAGCCATCTAAGTAGGAGGCGTATCTCATATAATATAGCCTAGTACTCAGTATACAGAATAAGAACTGTGTGTCGAGTAACTTTATCATATCGAGAGATGTGTAGCCACGCAATTAGTCAGCTGTATATCTCATATATGATGTAATAAAGGTTGCAACAAAGAGAGACAACAGGAATAGTTGTGTATTTTGCACAAAAGAAAAGATAGATTCATCTAGCAAAGAACATTGACTCTATATTAATAACAAAGAATCTTAAGTACAAAAGCTTGAACACTAAATTTTCTTAAACAAGACAACTACTTAAGCATAAAATCTCCGTAGCTGATCGATGTTCCAGGAGTTAGGCATGGGATCGCCGTCCTCTGTGATTAACTTGAAGGAGCCTGGCCGAGTAACTTTGGAGATGATAAAGGGGCCTTCCCAGGGGCTAAGTAGCTTGTGTCGTCTCAGGGTATTCTGGATACGCCTGAGGACTAAATCTCTGACTTGAAAGGTATGGGGGCGCATGTTCTTGTCATGGTGACATCATAGGCCTTGCAGGTACCTAGAAGACTAGAAGAGTGCGTTACACTTGATTTCTTTGGCACTGTCAATTTCTAGCTGCTGGGTTTCGTCTACTACGCCTTCATTATACTATTCAACCCTGGGAGAGTTCCATATCAAATTCGCTAGTAACATGGCCTCTGAGCCATAAACCAGGAAAAAGGGCAAGTACCCTATCACTCTGCTTTGCTAAGTGCACAGTCCCCAAACTACCTTGTGTTACTCGTATATCCACTTGCCACCATAGTCTTTAAGCTCATCGAATTGTCTAGGCTTTAGTCCAGCTAGAAGTAGCACATTAGCCTGCTCTACTTGGCCATTCGCTTGAGGATGAGCTCTAGAAGCATAGTCGATGCTGATACCGCAATCTTAAGCCCAACTTCTGAACTCGATAGCTGTAAAGGGTGAGCCACGGTCTATAATGATCTAATTGGGCATACCAGAATGGTACATAATGTCATTCATAAACTCAACAGCCTTTGTAGCATTAAACTTGACGAGTGGCTTGTACTCTATCCACTTAGTGAACTTGTCAATAGCCACATAGATGTACTTGAAACCACCCGATGCTCGTTTGAGAGGTCCAACCATGTCGAGCCCCTAGCACGAAAAAGGCCATGATGGTGGAATGCAGATAAGATTGTGGGCTAGGACATGGGCTTGCTTGGCAAAGAACTGACATCCCTTGTAGCATCGCACTAACTCTTCTGCATCTTTCAGTGCTATAGGCCAAAAGTACTCGAATCTGAAAGCCTTGCCAACTAAGGTCCTAGAGGCTGTGTGGTTGCCACAACACTCGAAGTGAATTTCCTCCAAGATTTTCTACCCTTCTTCAGGTGTAATGCATTTAAGGAGAACACCAGATGATGCGCCCCATCAGTAGAGCCTATCTCTGACTAAGACATAATTCTTCCTTCTGCGCATGATCTGCTCTGCTTCTACCTTGTCATCGAGCAACTTATGTTCTCGGATGTAATCAACAAATAGTTGCGTCCATGCCGGGTTGACCACTAGTACCTGGACAACAGGAGTCGGAGTACTGGTGGATGTGGAGGTTTCTTGTTTGATTGAAGGGACTTGGAGTTCCTGAGCAAACACATCAGGCGGTACCTGGGCTCTATCTGATCCCAATTTGGCTAAAATATCAGCCGCAACGTTGAGATCTCGCATAACATGGAGGATTTCTAGACCTTGGAAGTATTTCTCATGTTTGCGGACATCTAAGCAGTAAGCGTCCATGGTCTCTTTGGTGCAGTCCCAATCCTTGTTGACTTCATTGATGACCACTGAGGAGTCCCCATAGACGAGCAAATGCTTGATGTCGAGTGAGACTACTACTCGAAGGCCATGAAGGAGGGCCTCGTACTCGGCTTCTTTAATGGTAGCAGACCAAAGTATTTGTAGGACATACTTGAGTTGATTTTCCATCTGGAGATATGAAGAGAACACCAGCACCTGCATCTCCTACCTTGAGGGAACCATCGAAATACATCTTCCAATGATCGAGGATAATTGTTAGAGTAGGCTGCTGGGCTATTGGTATTTCTTAATGCATATAGAAATATTCCTCAAGCGCACGGAATTATCGTTGTACCACTTCACCCGGGAGTATTTAGGGTATCATATTTCCATGAGGAACGGATGTGTAAAAGTCTATTAGCTAGTTCACCTAAGGTAACAAGAAGAAGGATAGCTCGGGTAGCTAGGTTTTCTAAGGATAGAGAGCCTAAGCTAAGCTAGTTTTGCCACTATCAACTTACTTTGGGCACCGGCTTATACTTGGTCTGTCAAGTACCTCTAGCTCTAGCTCTACACCATACCCGGATGTTGGGGATTACAAGGGACAGATAGGGCTATAACCACCTGCTGCCTACACCTCAACCATAGGGTACAAGGCAAAGGAAGGTAGCCTCTAGCCTAGACACCATGTCTACATTATTGACTACTACTCTAGCGCTATATAGGGTGATCTATCTTTATTAGGAGCCCTCTACTAGAGTATCCGCCATAGGGATGGACGACGAACCCGTAAGTAAATAGTAAACAAGACTAACTTAAAGTAAGAGCTCACCACCAAAGATAAACACGAACCTTATACTCCAAGTAGTATTCAGAACTTAGAGGTACCAGTGGAGAGGAGCCGATGATTCCCGGCATTCCTTCCGCTAAGTGTATAAGGGGCCCCAAGTACACAAATGGAGGTAGCCGACAACTCCAGTAATTCTCCACTCTTACTCACTCCCTACACTAGGACTAGCTAGAGAGCTAAGATATAAATGGAGCTCTTCTCGCTTCTTGCTACATTGTGTCTCCTATGTGGTGATCTTCCAAGTGTTGATGATGGATGAAACGAGGAGAGGGGGCCTCCTTTTTATAGGTGGAGAGGAGGGAATGACCATGGAATATGTTGGATCCCCATATGGAAAGCTCCAAACTGACATTTTGCGCATTTAAGTTACCACCATCTCCCATGCAATAGTCCTTGGAGAGGCAGCACGAGGTGGCCCACCGAAGATGGGCCCAAGACACGCCAGACAGGGTGTGGCCGCACCCCAGCTGGGCCCGAATGGCGTCATCTTTGGTCGATTGTCTTCATTGGGCCTCTAGATGGGTCCTGCAAAGTTTTGCTTCATTTGGAGTTGATTTGATATGAGTTTCGGCCTTTTTTATCCACCTAAATGGGCCCTGATTTGCCTAGTAAGTGGGCCTTCTCCCCTTGGGCTAATGTCAGGTGATGTTACGCCTTGTTCTTTGTGTACTTTTGACACGTTTCTTGTGTTATCCCAACATGTCCTCCTGCGATTAATGAATCACCAAAACTCGTGGAACTTTGTTAGTTATGAGCCCTATTTCTAAGTTTGGTGTTCATTTGGATGGATTTTATATAAGTGTTGGTGGTTAAAAGTGTGAGCTAAGGACCGCCAACATGGGCTTCGGTCCACTTGGCTATGAAATCAGCCAAGGCTTGAGATTTCATGGCCTTATGGGAGATGAACTCGATGTTCTGAGCTCCTAGCTCGACTGACCACTAGGATATGCATCCTTTTGCATCACGATTGTGTAGGACATCACCAAGTGGGAAGTCAGATACCACTGTTACCTTGTGTCGTTAAAGTAGTGGTCTAGCTTGCGTGAAGTGATCAAGAGGGCATAGAGGAGCTTTGGCACATGTGGGTACTTGGCCTTGGATTCTGATAACACCTTGCTAATATAATAGATAGGTCATTGTACCTTATATACGTGCCCTTCTTTAGCCCGCTCCATGACTATTGACATGCTAACTACCATAGTAGTTGCTGCATTGTAGACTGGGAGTGGTACATGTCTCTCGGGTGGAGTAAGTATTGGAGAGGTGGATAGGTACTCTTTGAGCTTTTGGAGGTCATCGTTAGCTTTTGCTGTCCACTCAAACTTGCTTGACTTTTTTAACAACATGAAGAAAGGTAAACCTTTTTCCCCGAGTCAAGAGATGAAACGATTGAGGGCAGCCATGCACCCTGTTAGTTTCTAAATATCTTTGATGCAGTGAGGTCGAGTCATCTGAGTGATTGCTTGAATCTATTTCATGCTAGCTTTGATACCCTGATGGCTTATGAGGAAACCCAATAGTTGTCCGGAAGGAACTCCAAACATGCACTTTGTTGGGTTAAGCTTCCACTTGTACTTATGAAGACTATCAAAGGTCTCCTTCAAGTCTACGATTAGAGTAGAACGATCCTTGGTCTTAACAACGACATCATCCACGTAGGCTTCTACATTATGACCGATTTATTCGCTTAGGCATGCCTGGATAACCCGCTGATAGGTTGCACTGGTGTTTTTTAACCCGAAGGACATGGTCATGTAACAATAGGCACCAAATGGAGTGATGAAGGATGTCTTTCTTTGATCTTCTATTCGGAGGGCAATCTGATGGTAACCTGAGTAGCAATCAAGGAAGGATAAAAGAGTCGACCCGGCCATAGAGTCTATGATCTGATCAATGCAAAGTAAGCCGAAGGGATCTTTCAGGCAGTGTTTGTTGAGATCTGTGTAGTCGACGCACATGCGCCACTCTTTTGAGTTCTTCTAGATGAGTATGAGATTGGCTAGCCAGTCAGGGTGAAGGATTTCCCTAATGAACCCGGCTGCCAATAGCTTGGTGATTTCCTTATTGTTTGCTGCTTTCGTATCTGGTGAGAACCATTGTAGACGTTGCTTGACTGGCTTTGAGCCGGGGTTTAAATCCAATTTGTGCTCAGCCAACTCTCTCGGAACACATGACATATCAATCGGCTTCCATGCAAAGATATCTTTGTTTTCCCTAAGAAAGTTGGTGAGCGCGAGTTCCTATTCTTTAGAGAGGTGGACGCTGACAACATGCTGGATCCCCATCTAGAAAGCTCCAAACTTATGTTTTGCGCATTTAAGGTACCGCCATCACCCATGCAACCATCTTTAGAGAGGCGGCACGAGGCAACCCACCAAAGATGGACCCAAGACAGTCTAGATAGGGTGCGGCCACACCCCAACTGGACCCGAATGGTCCCATCTTTAGTCGGTTGTCTTCATTGGGCATCTAGATCGGTCCTGCAAAGTTTTGCGCCATTTGGCGTTTATTTGATATGGGTTTTGGCCTTTTTTCTCCACCTAACTGGGCCCTAATTTGCCTAATAAGTGGGCCTTGTCCCCTTGGGCTCATGTCGGGTGATGTTATGCCTTGTTCTTTGTGTACTTTTGACACATTTCTTGCATTATCCCGACATGTCCTCCTATAATTGATGAATCACCAAAACTCATGGAACTTTTTTAGTTGTGAGCCCTATTTCTAAGTTTGGTGTTCATTTGGATGGATTTTATATAAGTGTTGGTGGTTAAAAGTGTGAGTTAAGGATCACCAACAAGCTCCCCCACACTTAGTCCTTTGCTCATCCTCGAGTAAAGTTCTAAGGACTAAGCTGGTTCATCTCCTTGATTTGAAATCTGCATACAAGTTATTCCAAACCTCACCTGAACCTATGAACTTCTGAGTGACTACCAAACATTCTTGAGTGATTGGATAATGGAACAGTAAGGATTCAAATCTTCCTACTCTACTTTCATTTAGAAACTTGGGTTTTGTTTGATTTTGAAAATGTAAATGTTAGCTTTGCTCCTCAAAGTGATTCTCTCGGGTCACTCATATCTGTTATTTTTGGTTCCTCACTTAGGCAAGAGATGTTGCCTTTACTTCCTACCTTTAGAAAGGCTTATGTGAATCTCAAGGCAGGGTAAAGTGTGGCATACTTACCTTGGACATGTGGCGAAGTCAAAATCCGGATCTAAGGAGAAATAAGTCATACAATCTGATCAAGAGGTGCAAGTGTGTGGTATTTTGTGGAAGAAAAACTCCTTTATTATTTTTTATCTTTCTTTCTTCACCATAGGTTTCTTTTCTAGAGGTCATGGCAATCTTTTGATTCTATCTTTTTCTTTCTTTTCTCTTGGACTTTTTGAGTCCTTTTTCTTTGGACTTCTTTGAGTCCTTTTTATTTTGGACCTTCATTTGTCCATTTTTTTTCTCTTTTTTTCATTGCCATGCCTCTTCTTTTTATGAAACCTTAGTGAAGCGAGATCAGAAATTTTGATGGAGCTTTGTTTTTGTGGGTGGATGGATGGAATTTGTGTGCTAACTCCTAGTGTAGAAGCTTAGCTTTATTTGTGGGTGGCGTGTACGTGCTCTTGAATCATGAAAGCATGAAATATTTCTTCACAAAGTATCACAACATTTTGACAAAGCTCAGTACAAAAGTAAGTAGCATGTAAACAAGGTTTGAAAGGAATTCATATTTTAGCCTTGGTAGGTATTTAAATATCATTTGAGGAGCATGCTAATTGAGTTTTTTTCTTCGTAAAATAAATCCCAAGTACTTTGCAAAAGTGAGCAAGTTTCATTTCTATCCTACTATATCTCATATTCCAATCACCTAGATAAAATGGGTCCATATGATAAGGTGTTCACAAGTGTAGGAATATTAGCAAGGAATAAAGAGTATGCAAATTTTTAATCATAGGATGACATGGAGATGGAGCATCACTTTTTAGTTTGCATTTTTAAATTTATTCAATTTTATCCTTTATCTATTTAAATAGAAATATAGGGAGTGAGGGTAGTGTTGCACAAACCATTGTTTGTTGAGGAAGGAGTTTAAGGGATTCAGGTGTGGTTTGACTAAACCAAAGGTTTAACCAATCCTCTATGAAGCTATTTTTCCTGTCCTTCTACATGATGATCATTTGAGGTTGTGCATCCTGTGGGCGGAGATCTCGAATGTGTAGTTGTTCTACTTGAGAGTTCTCCCCCACACTTATTCTTGTACCTATTTTATTTAATAAAAGAAAACAAAAGAAACAAACAAGGCCTCTGCTGGTTTTGAATACTAGGGAGCCTAAATCATTTTATTATTATTATTTATTATTATTATCATCATCATCATCATTTTATTTATTATTTTTTTATTATTATTATAGAAAATCATATTTATATATTTTTTGCTTATGTATATATATTTTTTATTGTTCACCCAACTTTTTATCTTTTTAGCATAACTCAAACAATGCTAGAGATAAATATAGCCTTAATTCATCTCCATTTTAGATTTCTTCTTTTGTTTATGAAAATAATAACTAAAGTCCATCAATCAAAATTAAACACCATGTCTAAATTTGATTAAAGAATACCATTTTAACCTAAGCACCATGCTTAATTTAAAAAGCGTATGGATGTACCTTGAGTGAATACATTGAAACAAGAGTATTATAACATAAACAAGAGAAGCATGAGCAAGATATATTCTCATGGAGATAAATATGAGTTTTGTGAACATGTATTTACCTTTGCATACCTGGGTGTACCTTTTCGGCAGCATAGATGGAAGCTTATGGAGCTGCTGCATCGGAGACTTTGACTGCCCTACCTAGGCGAGCAACAAGGCTAGGCCAGTGTGTATGGACCATGGTCCTTGGTGGTAGTAGCAAAGGTCTAGAGGAGGAGCACCCGTCTTGTGGCTCCTCTCTCTTCTTTTATTATTATTATATATATATTATAAATATATATTATTTTTATAGATTTTTTATCATATATATTTTATTTTTCTCTCTTTTTTTACATATCTCATATATTTTTTTCTCTTTTTGTTTCCAACCCCTTTTTTCTCTTCTCTTTTTTTCATAGCTCTCTTTTTTTCTCTTTCTTTTTTTCTTTTTTAGCAAGGTAGAGCTGACATCATCATTTTTTTGGATGACCTTTGATATGGATGGAACTTGTAGTGAGGCTCTTACATCCTCCCCCACGCTTAGACTTTTGTGTAAAAGTCAAATGTGTTTTGTTGGAATCTCCTGTTTGAGTGTGTTCCCTTATCGAAGGCCTTCAAGGTTTTCAGTTGATGTAGCTCTCATATTCTCTAGTATCGTATGTGCCTTGTTCTTCTTAGTTTCAACCTGAAATGGTTAGCGACAAGAATACCCGAAGGTGCATACTAACTTGAAAACATGTTCTTGCTTTTATTGGTAAGAAAAGTGTTTTTTCTTATAATTAGTAATATATATATAGGATAATTATATATATTATTTTTTCTATGATAATCCGAGGTATCTCCCAGCGGTGCTTAATTTAGGGTCACAAGCTCGACCTTAGGAACTTCATCTCGCAGCTATCAGTGGTGGTATAGTTCCCAACTTCACCACCAAACATTTAGCTTTAATGTTCAAGCTACAAGGTTAGTACCACAATGCTACTACGAGATTTGTAATATTGGTGAAAAAAAACAAAGGTATCCACAACTATCCTCCCAAAAAGTTTGCAAACAAGGAGCGAGAGATGGTTGTGGTCCTCGTAAAAGAATGTGGCACTAAACAAGGTTTCTGTTGATGGTAGTTAACAACCAATTTAAACCATCAAATAAACATGCATAAGGGTATAAATATAATCACCAATGAAGGTCTAGGGGTCTAAACTAATAAATTCCATAAGTTTTGGTGAATTTGTGTTTCCAGTAGGGCTTAATCAGAAAACCGCCAAGGAGGGAGGATCTAAACGTCAAAGGAAAATATGGAATCCCGCCGCGGTACCTATGTGGGAATGCTCTAGAAGCATCCAGAAGGCGAACCACCGAAGCGGGGACCCACTTGCTGACAGGTGGGGCTGCCTAGCCCCCCATGGCCCCACCTATCAGTCAACTTCGAGAGGCGGTCTCCCACTGCCATTGAGGATGCATCTAGGCCGTTGCTTAAGTCGGTTTGATCCAAGGGCTCATGTTGGACCCTCAGGACTATATAACCAGACACCTATCCCCCCTGGCTGATAAGTCATCAAGTCATTTGAAGACAGAAACCCTAATCTCCTCAGAGGTCCTCCTCCTCCATAGCATAGCTAGTTATGATAGATCTAGAGGGAGGCAAGCAGAACATCACTTGGATTCCTGACCTTGTCTAGAGCGTAGTTTGGTATAAACTCTTGTATCCCTCTCTCTTTTGTTTCTCCATTATTTTTATATGCTAGTTACAATTGTTATGACAATATGAATATTCATCTTTATTCATGTTCTTCATTATGATGTTCATTGTCTACTTTGGTTATATACTTAGTATAGCTAGTTTATCATTGTGTTTATGCATAAGTTTGTATAGCGCTCACTCTGATGTATACGAGGTGGGTGGTCGACATTGTGTAAGCGTGGTGCTTATACATTATTTACCTATGGATACACCCTATATTCTAGGCCATGTGGTAGATCGTGGATGTGACACTCCTATTGAGTTCTTTGTAGTCCACTCCCCAAATATAGGCGCACGTAGGGTCGGATTACGAAGGTAGAACGAGCTCTGCCCTCAATCTTCCTTGGTAATATCCCTTCTGTGTAGATATAATGATGATCTTAGCCATGATTACTAGGTGTAATTGCACTAATCTAATGTATGCTAAGGAGGGACTGGCATCGGTGGTGGAGGTTCACCGATTGCAGCGTAAACACCCCTCATATATTCAAACATCTACAGCTCCATCCTCTGCCGCTCTGCCTCCATCCTCGGCTGCTCTACCTCCGCCCTCTGCCGCTCTACCTCCATCTTCACCTCTAACTCCTCCTAGCATCTCGTTTCTTGTTCTAGCTGAGCCCACAATATTTCATCCCAATGTTACAATGCAATGCAATAGCATATAAAAGTCAATGAACGATGAATAAAATAGAAATAACCCGGAGTGTGTTCATCGGGAACCGTGTAGTGTCCGCCGTGGGCATATTGTCAGACTAGAATGAGTGCTCCATGCTCGAATCTAGAAGAGAGTGGGAGTACTAGCCGTGTCGATTGTGCCATCGCCAATCCAGAATCGGCCATGCTTCTTACCTCCTCCCGTACTCATGACCACTTCTCCATCAAGGTCATGGGCGCTCAGATCATACTCTGGACATGGACCTCGCTTGTCATCGATGTGTATCCATCGAGGCGGCTATGGACGGACTCATTGTTGGACGCCGAGGATGGGTCCTCTAGGTTGTAGGCGACGTCGGCCGTCGCCTTGCCCTTGTGGACCAAAGCATATGCCATGAACTGGGAGCAAGGCTCGCCACCATGTGCCGCTGACTGTAAAAAAAGCAATATGATTAGAAATTATGTAGAGTTGAGCGTTAGAATAAATAAATGAATTTACATACCCATCTAGCCACATATTCTAAGGTTGAGGTTGCCTTGATGGCGTGATGCACCCGGCATCAGGAAACGCCACTCCCAACAAGCGTTGTGATTCTCCTCCCACGTAGGGTTGCACCACCTGTCCACCATCCGGGCCCAACACTACAGATCGTAGGCGCACAACCATGGAGGCACCTATGTCATCAAGTATATGACATATAAGAAGATGAAATTAAGCGTAATTAATCTCAGAAAAAATAAGTATTAATGTTCTATATTTACCTTTAGGTATTGTTCTGGGGTCAGGCTCATGGTTCTTGCCGCGCTTTTAGGGATCCTCTCTCTAAGAATTTCCGCGTGGTATTGGATCATGGCCTAGATGCACCTCGTAGTGCATGTCCTTGACGAGTTTCTTGGTGGCTTTGTCAGCCATAGCATCCGCCTTGGCCTCGTATCCCTCCTCGCATCGAAAGAAATCTTGCATATAGACATAATGTATCTAGTTATTATTTCAAGAATGTCCATTCAATGCGATGTATTGAGCAATATAGTGTGAGAAAAACTTACCCAAAGCTCGGCTTGACATGCTGCGCCTTGGTGGCGAATACCCTGCCATCCCAATCAGGGGTGTTGGGGACGGCAGCATAGTGGGCCCATGTCTAGGTCAGGTCGATAGTTCCATCGAACTGCACTAGGCCATGGGACTTTTCCTTGATCAAAAGACCAAGGATGCCATTCACATGGCATGTGTGATCACCCCCACCGACCTTCCTCCAACCCCTGCCCAAGTGATTAAGATAAATTATTAGTTTCTATTGTAATTTTGAACATATCAAATGAAAAATTATTGATAACATCTAAAGTTACTTATTTGTCTCCATCGGGTCGAATCAGCGGGCATCTCTCGAGAGGTATCAGTTGCCTCGGGAGGGTCGAGGGACCTCGCAACCACACACACGACGAAGTAGAGGAAGAGGTTCCCCCTGACTCCTCCTCCATCCCTGCCTCCTCCTCCACCCCTGCCTCCTCCTCCACCTGTACCTCCTCCTCCTTAGAGGACGAGTGAGCGGCAGGTAACTCAGACAGCGACGAAGGTACAGGCGACGGTGGGCTTGTCTTGCCTCCACCCTTCCCTCGACCCTTGGGTCTACCCCGAGGTCTCTTCCCGGACCCCTTAGCTGCATCGGACCCTTTATGCGTCGCTGTCGCTTTTGAGTAAAGCGACGTTATCCTCCTCATACCGCCCACCATTGTTCTGTCACCTGCAATTAAAAAGAGTAAACCAATTAGCACAGATAATACATCAAAATAGATGCAAAATAAACAAAACATAGAAAATAACAAGGTATGACAAATAATAAATCAATTAGCACGGATCATACATGTATTAGAAATAATCATCATGATCGGGATTAGTTGGATCATAAGTCTCATCATCACTATCACACATGTCAATATAATCATCCCTGCTGTGCTCCGAAGGAGGAATGTCGTCATCACCGTCATTGCTTAGATGTAATCGCTGAAGTAATTCTAAGCCCATCACATTCTAAACCTCATCTCTGGCGTCCTCATCAGCAGCACTTTCATTGTCTACTTCCATACCCTGAGCTTTGGTTAAGTCTATCTCAGAACACCCTTCGAGCCCATTTTCTTGAAAGAACTCTCTGTCATATATGTTGGGGTCTATGTTGTAATCTTGATTGTTTGGGACAGGTAGTTTACCGTGTGGCGATACCTTGTACACAACATCCCAACCCTTAAGACGGTCTACAGTTTGGCACGGGTATGAGAGATAATAAACTTGCGTGGCCTATTGAGCCACAATGTAGACATCGTCTCCTGGTAAGACGGATGATTGTCGAATTTCAACTAGCCCAAGATTAGGGGTCTGCCTCACTACTTCAGGATCAAACCAATGGCATTTGAATATAACAGGATTAAGAGGTTTTGCAACCATGAAACATGAGTTCATATATTTCTTCAATTCTTCCGTAATACTCAACCCCATCTAAGCTTTGCGTAAAAACTCCAGTATTTGTGGTTCTTCGATTGAGCCGACTCTGCTCGTGGCTTGTTGTGTGAAAGCGATATCCATTCACGTCATAACCGGTAAATGACCAGACCCTATAGGCACAACCATCGGCATCCTGTCTCAACTCGGCACTCATAGACGCATTGGTTTGTCCCTATAAGTTCAAGCAGGGTAGTTCGTTATATTAGTCGCACATACGAGCAACTTATAATGTCAAACTAAGTATGAGCCAAATTGGACAGTACCTTCTGTTTGAACCAAGAAATGAAATCAGACATGACTAAGTATGATGTCGCACTGGCCAGCAGAGGCGGCGGCGGGACTACGCGGCGGCGGATGTAAGATTAGGGAAGAAAGGACGGAGGGGTGGCGGCGCTGAAACAAGGATCCGGAAGACTAAACAAAAATTTGTGATCGATCTATATGAATAACTAGCATTGCCCTCGATGGAAATAAGAATTACTAGAATGTGCACTAAGACTAAACAAAAATTTGTGACCAACTATACATTCGGGAGCAGGAAATTGTTGCAACTGACTCACCGCGATCCCTGGAGGCACCGCCCGATCAGCAGGCGAGCGAGAGCGCCGCGGTGGACCTCTCCCATACGCAACCCATAGCGGAGCTCGCCTACGTTGCTTGCAGCCTATGGCACGGCTTGCAACGGCCGGGGTGGAGGTCGCTACGCAGCCCACGTCATGGCAGGAGCACGGCGGTGCCTGGGGTTGGGGGCCGACGGCGGCGCGGGAGGCCGGGCGTGCAGGGGCCAGGGGTGGCATGGGGGCCAGGGGTGGCGGCGGGGCCGACGGTGTGGGCTGGTGTGGGCGCTGCTGTGTGTGTGAGTGTGTGCGTGTGTGTGCGGCCGGGTGGGACTGGGGGTGGTTACGAGGGAGGTTTGTCGAGTGCCCATGATCTAGCACTCGGCAAACCCCCGTTTTTGTTTTTTTCATTTTCAAAACCTAAACTACTGCGCGTGTGTGGGGCTCGTAAAGCTGTTTGCCGAGTGTCCCAGTTTTGACACTCAGCAAACTACAGGTTTGTCGAGTGTTAGATAGCGGGTACTCGACAAACCCGTTTTATTTTTTCCCATTTCTAAATCCTAAACTACTGTGCATGTGTGGGGCCCGTGAATCTGTTTGCCGAGTGTCCTAGGTCTGACACTCGGCAAACTACATATTTGTCGAGTGCCATTCAGGGACACTCGGCAAACTTCGTAAACTTTTTTTTTCATTTTCCTTCTTTTCCGTAACGTGTTTTCCTCAATTTATTCTGATATTCTTTGAAAATACCTTCTCAAATTCACTGAACAATATATATTTGATTTTTCTAGGAATATTATTCTATTATTTCATGCAGTTATAGCTAAAATTCAATTTATATCAATTAAAATTCTATAATTGCACTTAATAAATTAAAATTATCTAACGGATCCAAAAAATTACCAAAATTACACATGAATCAATCTATGTTCTCTATTACCACGGTCTCCACGTATGATATCACGAGATCTTGACAAATCTCATGATTTTCAGACTTCGTTTGCTTTTTTTAGAATTTAAAAACCATTCGGCCACACGTTCGTGGTCGTGTTTCCTAAACAAGATGTTCGAAATTTCTTTTCATTTCCTGGGTAAGGCCTCACACCGGACTCAATAACATGAATATCATTTTTCTACTCATTTTATTCTATTATTTGAATCACTTGCGGTTCAAATTTGACTTATACCAAAAAATTCCATGAAATGCAATAAATTAATTAAATATAGCAAACAGATCCAGAAATATATCAAATCTTAACATGGAGTACCACATGTTGTATGTGGACAGTAGAAAAAGTTTCAAGGTCAGAAGAGAAAAAAAAACTTATTTATTTGTCGAGTGCAAAAAAATACTCGGCAAAATTATTTCTTAGCCGAGTGCTAAAGAAAAACACTCGGCAAACTTACTTCTTTGCCGAGTGCCACTAACGAACACTCGGCAAACTCCTAACGGCCGGCACATTAGCTGACGGATGTCCACATGGCGGTTTTTTGCCGAGTGTCTCTGTTTTGCCGAGTGTTTTTTCCTAGTTTGCCGAGTGGTCTTTTTTCAGCACTAGGCAAAGATATTGGTATGCCGAGTGCCTTTGTTTTGCCGAGTGTGGTTTCATGCAGTCGGCAAACAACTTTTTTTGCCGAGTGTCCGATAGAATGCACTCAGCAAAGCTTTTGGCACTCGGTAAATCTGCTGTTTCCGGTAGTGCACCAACAATCTTGCCTGAAATAAAAATCGAGAACTTTGTAATCAAAGTTGCAGATTCATCAGGAGTAAAACAGCAACAAAGCAAGCCCCTAATCACACGGACCTCTCCCTTTGAACTGCGTGTTGGCTACGCACACAACGACCACCAATAGCTTTCCAAAGTTCCTTCGAGCAGATGCTGAGTCATAGCACAGTTAAATAAGATAAGACCAAACGAAAGCCCAATCCCGGCCCTAGGGCACTCACCAAACAACAAGATCCTACGTGGAAGTGGAACCAATCCTGGGCGTCCAGAGCATACCAGGCCGGGTTCTCCATGAGGTCGCGCAGCACCACCGCGGGGACGTGGGTGCCTTGGTAGCCTTGTTCATGGACGCCAGGCGCGCATGTGTTCCATCCACCATTTGGGCCTCGGTGAACCGGGCGTCGAACCTACCGGTGTGCGGATGGCGGCCGGGACCGTGGCGTGGTTGAGCCCGTCGATGCCGCCGAACCTGCACGCGGACGCCATGGCCTCATGCTCGGCGTGCGTGGTGGAGTTGTGCCGCCGCGGGTGTCGGTCGGCTGAGGGCGGCGCTTCTGCTTCCCTGCTCCGCCCGGACGGCGGCCGCGTCGACCCGGACACCGGGTATACGTAGTCGGAAGGAAGATGGCGCCAGCCATCGCATTGGACAGCTCGATGATCCTGGCGGTGGCCGCGACGTCCTCCCGCCTCTCGCCTCGACGGCGGCGACTCCAGCATGTTCCCTTTGATGAGCGACGCTCTAGCCTCTGGGGCGCGCGATCGCACGGCGATCGGGGTGGAGAGGGAGGCGACTCTTGCATGGGATACCGGATACATGAGAGCGGGAGGGGTACGCAAGCCGTGGGCGGACGCCCCCGCGCCGATTGCGTAACTGTAACTCCCGCATGACAGGGCGGCCGCGGCGGCGCATGAGGAGCGCGAGAGGGTACAGGTGGGCGGGTAGGCTCGCCTGGGTGAAAAAAAACACCGACGAGAAGTCATCGGCAACGTGAAACACAGGTGTTTTATATGTTCCAGCCTTTCTTCTCTCATAGGTCCACTTGTCAATCTAAGGTGGGTAGGATGTTTTTCTGGTGACAAAATATTTCCAATTCTTTGGCTCCTTTATAGTAAAAAATATAGAAGATATAGATATAGATAGACTTGGGTTTAATTGATAAATTGGCCCCTCCTACGATTTGATTCAGGCTCCGCCACTGCCGTATATGGTAGTCCCTCTGCATGACGTTGCCAATGATGGACAGACTCGGCGATCTCTGCACCATCCAGCACATCACGCCGCCGTCGTCGACCTGCCCAAAGCAGCTCGATGCTGGCAGGGCCATGTCGGCGCCGTCGAAGTGCAGCACCATTGCCGGGAAAACGTCCCAGACACCACCGCCGGACGCTTGGATGCACGCCTCGAAGCCGTACCTGTCGGGCACCCTGGCGAGCGTCGTCTGGTTCAGCACGGCCGCCCTGGCCAGCATGTAGAACGGTTCCACGAGGTACGTGAACGTCGTGCCGGAGTCGAGCACCATGCCGTAGCCACTCCTCCCGGGGCCGACGGTCGCCACCTCGCCGACCAAGATGCGCTCCAGGCTGACGGAGTAGTAGGTGCCGGTGCCGGCGAGGAGCGGCGTCGACTGTACCCCGGCGCCCGTCAGGGCGGCGAGGGAGCCGAACAAGAGCGGGCTCGTCGTGGAGTCGCCGCTGAGGCAGTACGAGAAGGCGCCGACGTTGAGCTGCGAGACGAGGGACAGCGGCCCGCGGCCAAGCCCGACGATGCCGGAGCACGCGCCGTAGATGTAGATGCCCTCGGACACGGTGGTGCAGCCGAAGCCGACGCCCGGCACGAATTCGCCGCCCAACACGGGGTCGTTTCTGTTGGTGTAATCCTGGTCACACTGATTGGGAACACCTGGAGCAGCGACGTGGCATGGAGCAGTTGGTCAAGCAAGGCGCCAAGACTCAGTTTGAATCAAGGTGCAGTGGGAGGCTAGCGGTGACCGCGCCCACGACACTGCAGTTATCTGCATAGTGTATTTTTATTCATGTTCAGAGTGTGTTTAAGCAGTTGTTGCTTTTGTAATCATGTGCATTAGCTACGGTATAAGTAGCTGGGTCATTGAGGTGTCGAGTTATGCATTGTAAAAGCCGGTTAGGCTCAATGTGTTGAAAACTATCAAAAGCGAAAAGGGGCGCTGTCACCCTGGTGCCATCGTGGCGGTTGCCCATCCATTCTTCGTGTTCATCGTTTCCTTTCATTCGATCCAGCCACATACAGTGCGTGATTGAGATCCGAGAGTATCATCTGGTATCAGAGCCTTGATCACACGCGGAGACACTCCAGATTAGGTCCATGTTGATCGTCGCCAGTGGCAGCGGCGGTGGGGATGGGGCGCGAGGCGGGGGGGAAGCGCGCCAGGTTTACCCAACCCCGACGAGCTCGAATTACACCAGTTGGTGCATTCGAGTTCAGGCGATCATGGAGGATCGGGAGGAGTGGGATGTGGTTGAGCCAGATCCAGAAGCTGCGGCGCCGACCATGGTGGAGAAGGTGAAGCTGGATGCGAAGGATCGGAAGGTGAAGGCGCACCTTCTTCAGTGCATTCCCGATGACATCTTGATGCAAGTGGCGAAGAAGAAGTCAGGGAAGGAGGTGTGGGATTCCTTGAAGGCGCGTTTCGTCGGTGCGGATCGAGTCAGAGATGCCCGGCTGTAGACTTTGAAGAGTGAATTCGATGCAGTCGAGATGAAGGATGATGATCCACTGGATCAAGTTGTGGGGAGACTGATGGCACTGTCAGTCAAGAGTAGCAGCTTGGGGGGAACATCACCGACGCAGATCTGGTGAAGAAACTGTTTGACATTGTGCCCGATCGGTATCTCACCATCGTGGCAGGAATCGAACAGTTCTTTGATCTAAAGACTCTTGCATTCGATGAAGCAGTAGGGCGCCTGAAGGCCTTCAAAGAGCGAACACGGCGGGGCAGCAGTGGTGCTCGTCCAGTGAAAGGCTAGGTCCTCCTCACTCAGGCTGAGTGGGAGGCAAGGCACAAGCAATCTGATGGTGATTCCTCTAGGAAGGGGAAGAGATGAGAAAGCAGTTGCCGTGGGTGAGGCCGTGGGCACGGTGGAGGCAGCAGTGGCCGTGGCGGGGGAGCTGATGCCGGGAAGGATGGCAATGGGGAGCATGACAAGAGTCACATCAAATGCTTCAAATGCCATGCCTATGGGCATTACGCCAATCGATGCCCGGGTGAGAAGAAGAAGGAGGAAGCTCACCTTATCAAGGTGGAGAGGGAGCCTGCAGTTCTATTGGCAGAAACTGTATTGCCGGATCGGCTACAGTGTTCTTCAGAAGACAGGATTCAGAAACTGTTACTGAATGAAGCCAAAGTACAGCCTAAACTTCATCTGATTGGTGGAGGTGATCCATCAAGCAATGTGTGGTACTTGGACAATGGAGCAGGCAACCACATGACTGGTGATCACAAGAAATTCAGAGATTTGAACAGTGCTATTTCTAGCAAGGTAAGATTTGGGGATGGTTCTACAGTAGAAATCGTGGGTAAAGGTACTGTAGTGTTCCAAGGGAAGAAGGGTGATCAATGGGTGTTATCTGATGTCTACTACATTCCAAAGTTAAGAAGCAATTTAATCAGTCTAGGTCAGTTAACTGAGCTAGGACATAGAGTTATGCTTGATGAAAATGTGCTAGAAGTTTCAGAGAAACATCCTGATAGATTGATCATGAGTGTACCTAGGACATAGAATAGACTTTACAAGATTGAGCTTGAAACTGTAGAACCTAAAAGCTTACTAGCATGCATTGATGATTTGGCTTGGCTCTGGCATGGGAGGTTAGGCCATGTGAATTTCAGATCTTTGAAATAGCTGGTTAGTAAGAAAATGGCAGTTCGGGTGCTTGAGATGAGTCATCCTGAACAAGTTTGTAGTGATTGCATTTCAGCAAAACAAACTAGGAGTCCATTTCCTAAGGCCTCACAGTGGCAGTCAACTGAGAAGCTTATGCTGGTTCATGTTGACCTGTGTGGGCCTATATCACCAGAGATAGTAGGAGGAAACAAATATTTTATGCTATTGGTTGATGACCATTCTAGGTGGATGCAAGCTTACATGTTGCAGAGCAAGGATCAAACTTGTGATGTATTTGTCAAGTATAAAGCAAAGGTAGAGAATTTCACTAGGTGCAAGGTGAAAGTTCTTAGATCTGATTGGGGTGGGGAATTTCTGTCAGGTGTCTTGGCAAAGGTTTGTGAACAAGCTAGGATCAAAAGGCAGCTCACAGCACATTACACTCCTCAACAAAATGGAGTGGTGGAGAGGAGGAATAGGTCTGTGATGGAGATGGCTAGGGCTCTGCTTAAGAGCATGAAAATACCAGGGAGGTATTGGGGACAAGTTGTCAGGCAAGCAGTTTATCTGCTGAATAGGTTGCCAACCAAGAAGCTAGGTGACATGACTCCATATGAGGCTTGGACTAGGAGAAAGCCTAGTTTAGGTCATTTGAGAGTGTTTGGTTGTGTTGGTCACACAAAAATATCAACACCCCATCTGAAGAAACTTGATGATAGAAGTAAGAAGTTGGTTTATTTTGGGGTTGAAGAAGGAAGCAAAGCACACAGAATGTATGACCCTGAAAACAACAGGATTATTGTCAGTAGGGTTATTGTGTTTGAAGAAAAGAAAGTGTGGAACTGGGAATCAGCTATGGGCCAAAATGTGTCTAGTGAAGTCATAGTTGAAAATGAGTTTGAATATGACTATGTTGACTTTGGTGTCAATGATGCAGTAGCATAGGAAGAAGAGGCAGATGATGTAGCTGTCAGTGTTGACAGTGGAGTTGAATTACCACAGTCACCTGCACAGCAAGGAGAACAGATTGTTCAGGAGCCTGTTGATTTCAGTGTTGGCATGGTGACACCACAACATAGTGTTGTTCATGGAGACAATTCCACTCCTACTTCAACTGATGATAGTGGTCCCATCAGATTTAGAAACTTAGAGGAAATATATGATGATACCTCAGAAATAGAGTTGATGGACTCTGATGTGGAAGCCTTGTTGGTGGAGACAGGAGAACCAACTGGATATGCAGAAGCTGCTGGTCATCAAGAGTGGATTGAAGCGATGGATAGAGAAATGGAATCCATTGAAAAGAATAGGACATGGGAACTGGTCAAGTTACCTGTGGGAAAGAAACCCATTGGTCTCAAGTGGGTTTATAAGTTGAAAAGGAATTCAGATGGTGAGGTGGTGAAGTACAAGGCCAGGCTAGTTGCAAAGGGTTATGTGCAGAAGTATGGCATTGACTTTGAGGAGGTGTTTGCTCCTGTTGCCAGACTAGATACAGTCAGAACTGTGCTTGCATTTGCAGCTAACAATGGTTGGAAGATTCATCATCTTGATGTGAAATCTGCATTCTTACATGGAGATCTAGAGGAAGAAGTTTATGTGTCACAGCCTGAAGGGTATGAAGTGAAAGGGAAAGAAAATGAGGTATTCAGGTTGAGCAAAGCTCTCCATGGTCTCAAGCAAGCTCCTAGGGCTTGGAATGTCAAACTTGACAAAAGCCTAAGGAAGCTGAATTTTAGAAGATGTCTAAGTGAACAAGCAGTGTATACCAGGGGTACTGGTGTTGATGCAATCATTTTGGGTGTCTATGTAGATGACCTAATCGTGACTGGAGGAAATCCAGATGAGATCAACACGTTCAAGAGACAAATGATGAATGAATTTGAAATGATTGATTTGGGGCTGCTAAGCTACTACCTTGGGATTGAGGTGGAGCAAAGGGAAGATTTCATCACTGTGAAACAGAGTGGATATGCTAGAAAGGTGTTGGGTCAATTTGGTATGAGTGACTGTAACTCAACTAAATTCCCAATGGAACCTAGATGCAAGCTTAATGCTGACAAAGGTGGACAACCAGTGGACTCAACAGAGTATAGAAGGATGATTGGGTGCCTGAGATACTTACTACACAGTAGGCCTAATTTGTCTTACTCTGTGGGAGTTGCTAGCAGGTTCATGGAAAAACCCACAGTGATGCATGCCAAAGCTGTCAAACAGATCTTGAGATACTTGAAAGGCACAGTGGACTTTGGGCTGGTGTATGTCCAAGGTGGGAGTGCAGACAAGCTCATTGGCTACTCTGATAGTGATCATGGGGGTGATACAGTGGAGAGAAGAAGCACTGGAGGAATGGCATTCTATTTGAATGAGAACTTGATCACTTGGTGCTCTCAGAAACAAAAAACAGTGTCACTTTCCTCTTGTGAATCAGAGTTTATGGCAGCCACTGTAGCAGCCAAGCAAGCACTATGGCTTAGAAACCTGATCAGTGAGATTACAAAGCAAGATCCTAAGCCTATTACTTTATTTGTGGACAACAATTCAGCAATAGCCCTCATGAAAAATCCAGTGTTTCATGGGAGGAGTAAGCACATTGATTTGAAGTATCACTTCATTAGAGAATGTGTTGAAAGAGGGCAGATTGTGGTGAAGAGGGTGGGAACTGAGGAGCAGAAAGCAGACATTCTAACCAAGGCCGTGCCTACTGTGAAGCTGTCAGTCATGAGCCATCTGATTGGGATCAAAAACCTCAGTGTGCCTCAGGCTTAGGGGGGAACTTGTTGGTGTAATCCTGGTCACACTGATTGGGAACACCTGGAGCAGTGACATGGCATGGAGCAGTTGGTCAAGCAAGGTGCCAAGACTCAATTTGAATCAAGGTGCAGCGGGAGGCTAGCGGTGACCGTGCCCACGATACTGCAGTTATCTGCATAGTGTATTTTTAGTCATGTTCAGAGTGTGTTTAAGCAGTTGTTGCTTTTGTAATCATGTGCATTAGCTATGGTATAAGTAGCTGGGTCATTGCAGTGTTGAGTTATGCATTGTAAAAGCCGGTTAGGCTCAGTGTGTTGAAAACTATCAAAAGCGAAAAGGGGCATTGTCACCCTGGTGCCATCGTGGCGGTTGCCCATCCTTTCTTTGTGTTCATCGTTTCCTTTCATTCGATCCAGCCACATACAGTGCCTGATTGAGATCCAATACTATCAGTCTCGTCGTCGAGCGTGAAGGTCTCGATGCCGAGGAACCCCCTGGTGTAGATGTGGGGATCAGCCTCGAGGCCGTAGCCATAGACATACTCGCACTCCGCACCGCCGAAACCACAGGTCATGGTCGGAGCAGGGCAGCATGGAGAACGACGACATGCTAGGGTAGTAAGAGAGGCAGCCCGCGGGGGTGCAGTTGGTGCACACGCCGCACTTGATCCAGGTGAGGTCGCTGACCGTGTCGGCCATTGCCAGCATCTTCTGTGGCGGCGTGCCGATGGACAGCTCCATGTTGTATTCGTATCTGGCACCGTCCACCGGCAGCGGTGCCTACGTGGTCACGCGCCTGGAGCCGGAGGCCATGTCGAGCCTGTCGGTGAGCATACGTAATCGATTTTTAGGGGCGGCTCGTAATTATTTGTAGGTGTGGTTTAGCCAACTGCCCCTACCGAACCATCTGTACAAATCATGCATTTGTAGGGACGGCTCGTATTACCAGCCGCCCCTACAAATCGATTTGTAGGGGTGGCTATAGTACCAGCCGCTCCTACAAACAGGTATTTGTAGGGGCGGTTCAATCTAGAACCGCCCCTACAGTACGTTTTCCCGCCAAAAAAATTTAAATTTACAATTCAAAATCGTGTTGCCGAACGTCCCGCGACCAACGTTCTGAACCACGTTCACGTTGCCGAACGCCCCACGACCAACGTTTCGAACCACGTTCGCGTTGCCGAATGCCCCGCGACCAGCGTTCGCGTTGCCGAACGCCCCATGACCGCGACTACAAGCACAGGAGTATTCTATAAACTACAATTACAAGTCCAATTCACAAGAATATATACAATCCATCATTAAATATACAAATTCCATACACATTCTTATCAACGTCCTAGAGCTAGCCTTTCAGTCTCACGAAGGTGTTGGTACTGAGGATTTGTACCTAACTCAGACTCTCGGTCATGGTAGGCGCTTCTGACGTGTACAATCTGGTCCAATATGAAGTTGCAAAGGTCGCCGACGAGCTCTAAGAGTTGGTCATCCTTGTATGGGTCTCTTTTCATTCCTTTCTCTTCTCTCCACTACAAGAGAACAAGTTTCGATTTAGTATTTCATACCATGTACGAAGTTTTTATACTACGGGTGAAGAGGTTCAAACTTACCCTTAAGGGGTGTCTCCTGTAGGCACCGGTGTTACTCATCATAGAACATATATAGTATCCACAATGTACACTCGCATGCCTCTGCTTGGGGCACTGTGTGTTTTGCATATGAAAATGTTAAGTAATGCTTTTGACAACCATGTAACAGAGTACTGAAAAAGTAAGTTACACTTACCGCACATAGTGTTTTTATAGCCAACTTTTCCTTCCTTGCTGGATCATGCCTTCCATGATGATTAGTGACATAGAACCTAAATGCCATGTTCGAATTATTTTGGCAAATACAACTTGTTAGTATCCAAAAGTGAACGTTAAAGTATGTATCCAAAAGTGAACGTTCATCTCCATTTCTCCCAGGTGAAAGCATGTGTGCATGTCATTGAAGTCAAAGACAATTTTCCCGGCTGGGCTTCCAAATGTGCCGGTGGGGAAGCATGCTTGTATGATATCTATGCTCATTGGGAGAACATGCAAGTACCAATCATGGAACCTTCTCATTCCAAGTGGTAGGCACTGGACGTCCTGGTTTAGTACGAAGGGCTTGCCTCTTTCATATGTTTTCGGGCAATCCTTTGACCATTTGATGGCATCAACATTTGGATACTGCTTTGCAATTTGGTGGAGTTTGCTAGTGACGGCCTCCTCAGAATCCCGTGATGGGACTTTTTTAACTTGGTTCTCAGGCTTGAACTGGTCATGGGAATACCACTTGGACACCGACGAGATGTCTTTGATCGAAACATAAACTGGCCTTATGTTGATTGGAATCTTCTTTTGAAGTTCCCATTTAGGCACGTCCTCATCTTCTTGTGGATCACCTTCTTCAGGAGGCACTCGTTGTTCATGTATCAGTTGTGCTTGTTGAGAAGACTGTGGCATCTCATCATGCACTTGCTCGGTACGAGCTGGAGAAGGTTGTGGCATCTCATCAGGCACATGCTCGCTAGGAGGCGGGGAAGAATATGGCATCTCAGGACTGTGGGGGTCATGAGACGGTGAAAATATCTCCCCGACCTCAACAACTCACTCCAAATTTGGTAGAGGGGGAGGCGATGAAGAAGCAATCAATATAATATCCTATTTGTGCTAGAGGATGAACTGCCCCATAACATCTCCGAGTAACACTAGCCCCACAGGAGTTGCGTAGTCTATCCTCCACTGCATGAACTTAGGCTTCACTGTATGCACCTCGACCCTAGTGTAGTCTGGCAGTATCTTATTATTGTGGTGTAAGCCACCGGGAGGATGTGCCACACCTATTGCCACCTCAATCATAGTGTTCTACCGGCCGCTAAGAAACACCAAGGTGCAACTAGTTGGTTCCCGTATGCGATCGACTAGGGTTGTGGCTACAGTGGAACCTTGGCTGCTAGGAACTTTTGGAGGGCTGCCAACTAATGCCAGTTCTCCCAGCGGCTTCACTAATATCCGTGGCTCCGTAGACAGTCCTTGCTCCTCCAGCGCCTTCACAACTCGAGCCTTCACTTGGAGCTCAAGACTAGTCTCCCGGTCTCGGCCATGTTTCTTATACATGTGCCTGTCCTCTTTGAATCCTTGCTTCCAGGTCATCCTTTTCCCGAGCCCCCTAGTGCGGCCTATGTGCTCCTTGTTTCCCAAGCCAAGGCTAAGCTCGTCCCTCTCTCTAGAAGGATTGAATGAGCCCTTCTCCTTGTCTTCAGCATATTTCAGTATCCTTAATACCACCTCTTGGGTCTCCGGCTTATCAAACTTAAGATTACTGCCGAATGATTCTGTACTCCTCGCATATATCCAGTTCCTTGAGCGTACATTCAAATTCATCACATCGATATTCCCAGCAACTATGGCCTCTTCGTCCATCTTCCTAAACTGTTCTTCCTTGGCATAGTAGCCACCGGGGCCTAGATGATGGTGGTGTTTGTTCCTCTTCGCCAGCTCGGTGTTACAGGCACTGAGCTCCAATGCCTCAGGTGAAGTCTTCTGAGCCACGAGCTCCTCCCATTGACTAGGAGTTATTTTGCCGAACTCATTGAAGGGAGTTAACCCCTTTTGGAAATACTTCGTGTTGAGCTCCGACCTCCAACGTCGGAATGACTCTCCCATCATCCTAATAGCATTTTTTACCAATTCATGCTTACCCTCTGGAAATCTAAAATTGAGCTTCAGCTACCTATCCCATAGTGCATTCTTTATGTTCTCTAGTACCTCTTTCCAGTTAGGGATTGCTGGGTTCAATTTATCTCTTACTAGGGCCCCGATCGCATTACGGAATCATCCTCTTAATTCCTTCGGCTCAAGGATCTCCCCTGCTGGCCCGACCTCCGTTATCACATAGCATGCCTCATCTGGATATAGATTTCCTTTTCTATCCCCTCATTTCCTCTTAGGCTTGGTAGTCATGGTTGTGTCTTGAGGTTGTGGAGCAAAGACATCATGATCCGTCTCTGTGGTTGTTGGAGACAGGGAGACAAGAATCCCCGATCTCAAGAAATAGAGAAATCAGGTTTCTAATTGCAGAATTAACCGATCAATCAATTAAGACAGCCAATTAAAGAAGAATATTAGGGCATCCAGTACCAAGATGTAGGTCTAAGCCCCAGACGAGATGGCATGGCGCAAGGTCTATATATATCCAAAGATAGATAGGTACCTGGAGCTTGAGAAGTGGAAGAGTGTTTGCCAGTGGCGGAGAAGACGAGGAGGCCGTCCGCGGGGCGCCGGGAGCCTGCGTCGTCGGCGTGCGGGTGCGGGACGCCAAGCGCCGAGGGCTGGTGTGGGCGGGCGCGGGCGCGGGACCGAAGGCGGAAACCCAAGGCGTGCGGGGCAGCCTGACGGTGTCGGAGGAAGAATACAGCGCCCAGAAACCCGTGCGCCCTCCTTTTTATACTCGGGACTATTTGTAGGGGCAGTTCCTGATCCAGCCGCCCCTTCCTGATCCAGCCGCCCCTACAAATGCATTTGTAGGGGCGGTTCCTGATCTAACCGCCCCTACAAATATTTTCTATTTTTTTAAATTATAAATTCTATATTTTTTATATCATAAAAACACAAAGTAATATTTAAAAAATTGTGTATATGCACAAATATAATATTTTGTATTGTTCTATATATGAAGAAATATATATATAAACAATTTTAGTCAAAACAATATAGAAAACAAAAAAACAAAAATTAAAATTTTGAATTTTAAAACTTCGACTACAATTTTATGACATTAAATGAAATAAAATGAAAACGTTGTAAACATAAAAGTTGCATAACTCATCAACATGTACAACTTTTATTTTGGTCATCTTGTCATGTGACTTTGTTTGAACGATTCAAATTTTGAAATTCAAATAATTTTAACTTGAAACAGTATTTTGAAAGAGTAAATGATTTCAGATGACAAACTCATGAATACCAAAGTTGTAGAACTCATCAATATGTACAACTTCTATTTTGATCATATTTTCATTTGACCAAATTTGAATAGTTGAAATTTTGAATTTCACTAAATAGCAACTTCAAACAAGATTTTGAAACCTTAAATGATTTCAACAATAAAAGTCGTGAACATAAAAGTTGTTGAACTCCTCACTATCTACAACTTTTATTGTGTTCACTTCTTCATGTGACAAAGTATTAGTAAACATTATTCATAAATTCACATATAACTCATAGTTTCATGAACTATACGAGAAACATGTTGATTTGTGAACAATGTTTACTATCACTTTGTCAGATGAAGAAATGATCAAAATAAAAGTTGTAGATCTTGATGAGTTATACAACTTTGGTATTCATCACTTTTTTAGCTAAAATCATTTAATGGTTGAAAATCTCATTAGAACTTGTCATTTTTTTAAATTTGAAAATTTGAAGTGCTCAAACTTTGTGAAGGGACCGTGACGCCTAAGAGGGGGGTGAATTAGGCAACTTATTAAAATCTAACTCTAAACTATGGCCTCTTTTTCAACCTCTAGCAAAACCTATGTAGAAGATAATCTATCTAGATGTGCAACTGCGGTTTTGCTAGTGTGTTGCTATCTCTACCGCAAATGATAATAATATGATCAATGTAAATGTGGAAGCTTAAAGAGCAAGGTAGAGATATGCAAACTCCCGTCGATGACTCCAGTATTTTTACCGAGATATCGAGAAGCGCGCAAGCTTCCCCCTAGTCCTCGTTGGAGCCCCTGGCAAGGAATCCCTTGCAAGGGCCAAGCTCCCGGTCGGGTAACTCCGTGGATAGCCTCAGGCCTTCCCCACACGCAAGTGGGTCTCCGATGTGCCTTCCGGCAAGCCTCTCCCGGATGCTCCCCGCCATCTTCACTATCAAGCTTTCGGCCGAAATGTCGCGGGCCTTGTTCCCTTCGGTACACGGTGGCGGCCACACCACAAACGCGGTTGGTGCGATCGCGCAAGACTTCAAGCCCCTCTGATGTACAACTCTTGTGCTCACAAGCACGGGGTGGCAACAGGTATGCAAACCTCACTAAACACTAGGCATACACCTAGAGCAAGCGCATAAGCGGTGGTCTAATCAACCTAAGCACTTCGCAAAAGCACTTATGCTAATCACCTAATAAAGCACTAACCACTATGCATGTGGAGATCACTAAAATGGCGTATCAACACTCTTGGTATGTTTCCTCAGCTCCACTATCATCAAATGGCTGGTTGGGGGTTGTATTTATAAGCCCCACTGAGAAAGTAGCCGTTAGGGTCGAACTCCCGCAAATCTGCTACTGACCGGAAGCTGAATCGTCCTGACCGGACGCGTCCGGTCGTCCCGACCGTTGTAGCCGCGAACCACAGATCGGACGCTGCCAGCGTTCGGTCGCAGTTTCGCGTGCCTAGAACCTCTCTATACTCGATCGGACGCTGATGCCCTACGTCTGGTTGGTTGCTGCCAGCGTCCGGTCCTTGCGTCCGGTCGCCTGTCTGCCGAGCCACTGGTCTAGCATCCAGTCGCGCTTCCAGCGTCCGATTCAGCGTCTAGTCGCCTCTGCGAGCTCGTTTCTTCGTGATCTTGCGTATGGCTTGGTTCCTATCTTTATGCTTAGACTTTGCTTGATATCTTGGGTCTTTTCTTGTGCTCCTAAGGTCTTTCTTAAGGTGTTGATCATTGGATCATCACGTCACCTTCATCCAAGTCATGTCTTGCACCCTATTGAACTACAAAATAAACACTCGCAAATTCATTAGTCCAATTTGGTTGTGTTGGTCATCAAACACCAAAATCCAAAGTAAATGGGCCAAGGGTCCATTTTCCTTACAATCTCCCCCTTTTTGGTGATTGATGCCAACACGACCAAAGCAAGCAAATAATTAGAATTTGGAAGTTAAAAACTACCTACTTGCTAGGTTACAATGCAAAGGGCAAGGTTATATGATACTAATTGATAGATACCAATTAAAACTTTACTTAAAACCATGTCTTGCCCTTGCAAATGTCCCCATGTGATATTATGGATTAAAGCCAAAAAAAATTCTCCCATTACTTAGACTAATCCATAATTCACTTTCCTCCCTTTCTCGGACCATTACTACTAGTAGACATCAACTTGATGCTTGCCTTTGGTCCTTCAAATTCTCCCCCTTTGGCATCAAACACCGAAAAGGAAGACATTAGTAGCACAAGGGAGGGTCAAATTTCGTGATCCTTTGTATAAAGAGTGAAATGGATCACAAAAATTTGACTCTCACATTATATATACTAAGCTCCCCCTAAATATATGCATGCATATGGAAGAAAGCAAAGCATATGCATAATTAGCAATTCATTGTATAAGAGAGTTTAATCTATATAACGCATGGAGAAAGCATATAAAAAAGAAAAGTGATCAACATGATGATGCCAATTGAAGAATGATGCTTAACTCCGGGGACTCCAATTTCCTTACAATGAGACTACTACACAAGTGATAGGTTTGAAAAAGTTAAAACCAATTGAACAAGTGTTAGTCTCAAAGCACCCAACTTGTAGAATAAGCTCCCCCTAAATTTGTGCACACAAGTGTTGAATACTTTTAATATTTGTGCACATTGATTTAAGTATCAAAAATACCACTTGAAAGATGATATTTGGGAGAGATGATCTACAATTTGGACTTTGGCACATATTAGATAAATAATTGTAAAACAAGCTATGTGCCGTGCTTCTAAACAATTTTTAAACCATGTAGGTTTACTTCAAGGGTTGATAATAAAACGGAGCAAGGCTACCATATGATGTACCTATTGAATGCATGACAAAAGATTTAAGCAAGTAAATGCAAACAAAGGCATGAAAGATAACTAGATGCTTTAAGAGTATATCAATTGAAGGACAAAACCAATTGAAATGAATACTAATTGAAAGTAATGACAACTAGTTACCTAACATGGGAAGGGGAATTTGGGTCCATAGTATTCACTAACCTACTTGGCAATGACTTTGTCCATCAAGATGCACCCTATGAAATGCACCCATACTTTGCCAAGTCTCCAAATTCCCCATAGTCCGATGGACTTCTCACTTCCCTTTCGGGATCCAAACCTTCTTGGTGCTCTTCATGTTTGAAATGATTTCCTTTGGCACCCAAAAGCATTTGACCCCATTGTTGGCTTGCTTGTTCACCTTGATGGCCACCACCTGGTCATTTTTCTTATTCTTCAAGAGATAAGGTGTGGAGGCCTTCTTGTCCACCTTGTTGGTGTAGGTGTTGGAGAGCTTGCTTGTTTGCTTTTTCTCCTTCTTTGCTCCTCCCCCATTCTTCACCTTGCACTCATAGGACTTGTGACCTTCGTTGTGACACACGTAACAAACCATGGTTTGTCCTTCATCAAGCTTCTTCACTCCCTTGACGGTGTTATCTTGATGAAGTTGGGTTTGCTTCGCCTTGCCTTTCACTTGAGTCAAGTCCTTGGTGAGGCGAACTACTTCTTGCTTGAGTTGCTCATTCTCCTTTGCAACCTCTTGTGTGCATGTATCTACAACAACTTTCTCAACACAAACTTGGTTGCACAAAGGTGAGTCTAAACATAAATCATTGCAAGAAGTAGAGGCATCCTTTTTAATTATGTCATTTCTTTTAGATGCTTTGGTGGGGGTATTTTTGACGGCCTCAAGATTAGCAACTTTATTTGTTAGCTCATCACAATGTTTGCCCATGATTTCCATTTTAGCAAGCAAACTTTGATAATCATTTTGTGAGCAAGCTAACTTTTCTTTTAATTTTTCATTTTTCTTTTCAAGTTGCTTATCTTTGATTGTGCATGCATTTGTTGTTGCACTAGCCTCAAGTTGCTCAATTTTAGTGGATAGTTCAACATTGAGATTTGCAAAGTTTTCATATTGTTCAAGCAAATTTTTGTATGCTTCTTGTGAACTACCTAGCTCTTCTTTTAAATTTTTGAGCTTCTTTTGTTGACTAGTGCAAACTTTAGCATACTTAAGATTTTGTTGCACAATTGTATTGTAAGAAGGCAAATCATCATCACTATCACTCTCACTAGAGGATGAGCTTTTGTTATCTCGTGCCATAAGGCACACACGAGAAGAGCTTGATGATGAGTGCTTGTGACCTCGCCTCTTGTGATGGTTTTCTTCTTCACTTGAAGAATCATTACATGACCTTATTGTTCTGAGGGCTTTGTTCTTGCATGCCTTCTTCTTTGTCTTGGGTGTGGGCTTGTTTGGACAAACTTCCACAAAGTGCCCCAACTCGCCGCATCCATAGCATCCTCTCTTTCTTTGCTCTTTTCTTTGATTTGTGAAAATGAAATCTTGAATTTGGATGGGCACACCCTTGACATTGAGCCTTTGGATCATCTTCTCCACTTTGTTGATCATTTTGATTGATTTTTCATCATGATCGGAGGTGGAGGAGGAAGATTGATCATCATCACTTGATTCTTCTTCATCATAATCATCCTCATCTTCATCTTCACTTGAGGAGCTTGAGCTTGAGCTTGTCACAACTTTCTTGCCCTTCATCTTCTTCTCGCTACAAGCGAGAGCTTTGCCTTTGCTCGATGAAGAGGCTTCTTCTTGACCCATCTTGCGTGACATTTCAAATGCCACTATCTTGCCAATGATTATGCTCGGGGTCATGGTGCTCAAGTCCTCCATATTGTGAAGGATGGTGATGATGCTTGCATATTTCTTTTGTGGTAGTACGGAGATGATCTTCCTCACGATGTCCGCATCATCTAGCTTTAATAATCCTATAGAATGGAGCTCATTGATAATTAGATTCAAATGAGAGTACATATCACGAACAAGCTCATCATCATTCATTGTAAAGGAATCATAATTTTGCTTAGCTAGATAATGTTTTTGCTCACGGACATTACTTGTGCCATCATGGAGCTCTTGGAGTTTTAACCAAATTTCATGAGCGGTATTTAAAGTAAACACTTGGTTAAAAACATCCATGCAAAAAGATTCAAACAAGCAATTCTTAGCTCTAGCATTGAAATGCATTTCTTTTTCATCACTCTTTATGGGTTTTTCAGGATTCTTGATGGGTTTCATCCCGTCACGAGTGACTCTCCATATACCTAATCAACCGCCTCAAGGTGGCAAGCCATTCTAGCCTTATAGTAGAGGAAGTTAGTGCCATCAAAGTGCGGAGGCCTAGCGGTATCCATCCCAACCACTCTAAATAGCGTCGGCTCAACGGCGGTTAAGCCAAAGGTCCAAAATGAGCCAACCAGCTCCGATACCAATTGAAGGGACCGTGACACCTAAGAGGGAGGGTGAATTAGACAACTTATTAAAATCTAACTCTAAACTATGGCCTCTTTTTCAACCTCTAGCAAAACCTATGCAGAAGATAATCTATCTAGATGTGCAACTACGGTTTTGCTAGTGTGTTGCTATCTCTACCGCAAATGATAATAATATGATCAATGTAAATGCGGAAGCTTAAAGAGCAAAGTAGAGATATGCAAACTCCCATCGACGACTCCGATATTTTTACCGAGGTATCGAGAAGTGCGCAAGCTTCCCCCTAGTCCTCGTTGGAGCCCCTGGCAAGGAATCCCTTGCAAGGGCCAAGCTCCCGGTCGGGTAACTCCGTGGATAGCCTCGGGCCTTCCCCACACGCAAGTGGGTCTCCGATGTGCCTTCTAGCAAGCCTCGCCCGGATGCTCCCCGCCGTCTTCACTATCAAGCTTTTGGCCGAAACGCCGCGGGCCTTGTTCCCTTCGGTACACGGTGGCGGCCGCACCACAAACGCGGTTGGTGCGATCTTGCAAGACTTCAAGCCCCTCCGATGTACAACTCTTGTGCTCGCAAGCACAGGGTGGTAAGAGGTATGCAAACCTCACTAAACACTAGGCATACACCTAGAGCAAGCGCATAAGCGGTGGTCTCATCAACCTATGCACTTCGCAAAGCACTTATGCTAATCACCTAATAAAGCACTAAGCACTATGCATGTGGAGATCACTAAAATGGTGTATCAACACTCTTGGTACATTTCCTCAGCTCCACTATCCTCAAATGGCCGGTTGGGGGTTGTATTTATAAGCCCCACTGAGAAAGTAGCCATTAGGGTCGAACTTCCGCAAATCTGCTACAGACCGGACGCTGAATCATCCTGACCGGACACGTCCGGACGTCCCGACCGTTGCAGCCGCGAACCACCGATCGGACGCTGCCAGCGTCCAGTCGCCTGCCACCGGACGCGTCCGATCGCAGTTTCGCGCGCCTAGAACCTCTCTGTACTCGATCGGATGATGATGCCCTGCGTCTGGTCAGTTGCCGCCAGCGTCCGGTCCTTGCGTCCGGTCGCCTGTCTACCGAGCCACTGGTCCAGCGTTTGGTCGTGCTTCCAGCGTCCGGTCCAGCGTCCGGTCGCCTCTGCGAGCTCGTTTCTTCGCGATCTTGCATATGGCTTGGTTCCTATCTTCATGCTTGGACTTTGCTTGATATCTTGGGTCTTTTCTTGTGCTCCTAAGGTCTTTCTTAAGGTGTTGATCATCGGATGATCATGTCGCCTTTGTCCAAGTCATGTCTTGCACCCTATTGAACTACAAAATAAACACTCGCAAATTCATTAGTCCAATTTGGTTGTGTTGGTCATCAAACACCAAAATCCAAAGTAAATGCGCCAAGGGTCCATTTTCCTTACACTTTGTCAAATGAAAAGAATGACCAAATCAACACACTAACTTGATAGGGCAAGATTTTAGAAAATTTTAGGAAAAAATCATCACATTTGGAGTTAGTATGAGGGAGAAAGACTAGTTACAAATTTTACCCAGAGATTAAAAAGAAAAATCACAACTGTTCATGATGATCAATGATGAACAAGTGTGATTTCTCTTTTTAATATGTGGCTGAAACTTGTAATTAGTTTTTCTCCCTCATACTAACTCCAAATGTGATGGTTTTTTTCCCTAAAATTTTCTAAAATCATGCTCTATCATTTTAGTCTAGTCATCTATCTTTGTCACTAATTTTGAACAATTCAAATTTTAAATTTCAGAAAATGACAGCTTCAAACCTGATTTTCAAACACTAAATGATTTCAGCTGTAAAGGTGATGAATATAAAAGTTGTATAACTCATCAAGATCTCCTACTTTTATTTTGGTCATTTCTTTATTTCATAAAGTGTTAAGTGATTTCATAAAGTTTTAGTAGTAATAGAGTGGATGTTCAAATAGAGTCATCTGGATGTTGCAAAGGGTAGTCTCACATACATGCATAAAATGTAGTCTCACACACATACAAAAATATGTAGTCTTACACACGTACATAAATATATAGACTCACACGCATGCATAAATGAAGTCTTACAAACACACACTTATACAAACACTCCACGTTCAACAACTAGCTAGCCCGCTGTAACAACTTTCCCCTTGACACCTTTTCGTTCCCATGGCATTATGTCTTTGGGGAGGTTCTTTTCCACAACACTGATCTTCTTAGGAAAGTCTACGAATAGCGGCATCTCATCGTAGTTATTGTAAGCTTCAACATCGTCCATGCCATCAACTCCAATAATGTGCTATTTCCCGGAGGCAACCACGTGCTTTGTCGTCTTCTTCGGGGGGAAGTTACTTTGTGGGTCAGACATATAGAAAACTTGTGCAACACATGAAGCGAGCACCCAAGGGTCATCTTGGTAGCCTAGATTCTCGAGGTCCAGGACTCTCAATCCGATCTCGTTCAGTTGGTGTTGTTTGATCCAGTGGCATCGAAATAGGGCCACCGTTATATCCCTTCCATAGTCAAGTTCCCATATCTCTTCAATGATGCTAAAGTATTAGATCTTTCGCCCTAATCCATCGAGAGCCTCTATTCGAACGCCGCTATTTTGGTTCACATATTTACTATCCTTTGCATGGGTATAGTTCGTATACCCATTGATGTCATAAGCATTCCAAGATGTCACTTGTCTTGATGGCCCCTCCACCAACCTACTGATGATAATAGAATCTATGGTTTCTCTAGGCAGTATGTTTTGGTCCTTCAACCATGTAGTTAGTCATTACTTGTGTTGTTTCATGACCCAATCATCCGAACGGCCATTTCTCTCTGCCATAATGATAGCCAAGTGTTCATCAATGTACGGTTGCATCAGTTGTGTACTCTGCAAGACACTGTAATGCGCCCAACTCATCTCTTTGTAACCATGGTCGATGAACACTTTTCTACCACTAGTGCCCTTCCCAGCCAGCCTACCCTTGTGATGAGAATCGGGTTTACCAATCCCTTTCTGTACTTTTAGGTACTCTTGACAGCACTCGATGACTTCTTCAGTACTATAACCCTCTATCATGGAGCCCTCTGGGTATGCTCAATTATGCACGTATCGACTTAGAACCGACATGAACCGCTCGTAGGATCACATTTCATGCAAGTAGCAAGGGCCTAGCGCCTGTATTTGATGAACCATGTGAATCATGAGATGTGGCATTATATCAAAAAAACCAGGAGGTAAACACATCTCTAGTTGGTTTTGTGTCTCCATCACAAATTCATGTAGGTCATTTAGCTCTTGCTTGCCAATCGTCTTCTATGAGATCTTCGAAAAGAAGTAGCACATGCAGGTGATGGCCATTTTCAAGAACTCTGGCTTTATAGCCCTGATTGCAATAGGTAGAAACACTGTCAGCATCATATGGCAATCGTGAGCCTTGCAGTGTGTTATTGACAAGTCCTTCATCGACACTAGCTTCTTCACATTTGCTGAAAACCTAGTCGGGACTTTGACCCCCCTCAGGAAAGTGCATATAGCTCTCTTCTCATCTAGTGTTAGGTTGAAGCACGCCGTGGGCAGAGTGTATTTTCCATTAGCCTCAGGTACCGGGTGAAGCTGTGCCATCACGTTTAGCTGCACCATGTCTTTCCATGCTTTCAGACCATCCTTTGACTTGCCTGTGTCCATCAAGGTAGCAATGAGACTCTCAAAGACATTCTTCTACACGTGCATAGCATCAATGGCATGGGGGACCTCCAAGTCTGGCCAATAAGGCAGATACTGAAAGAAGATCGATTGTTTCTTGAAAGATACGCCTTCAACAGGAGGTGTGCTTCTATCTCTATTTGTCCTATTCGGATTCTTCTTTCCATAGATGACGCATATGTTTTTCACCATTCTGTACACATGTTCTCCATTATGACGTCTCTCCGGAGGGGGTTCAATCTCCGGAGCGTTGTCATAAAATCTGAAGAACAATTTGCTACGGTACTTGTGACTTGTCTTTAAGAAGCGTTGGTTCCTTAGGTAAACTATCTTATTGGATGCATCTAGGTACACCCATGTAGTACTGATGAGTACAGGCCTGATCTTCCGAGAGGTAGCCGATAAGTTCGATTTTGTGGAGATCTCGACGTTGGCAATCCGGCTTCAAATCAGACGCGATTCGAACCCTGCAACCGTTACACCACTGCTCCGTTGGTTATCAACCAAGCACAACTTGATTAACCTCGCCAAGAAGGCTTTTCCTGCAAGCGAATCGAAGAGCACAAGCAAGAAGGTAAAACACGCAATCTGAAATTGCAAATATGAATGACGCGAATATCAATAGAGGATTCAAGAACTCGGTTCCAAAGGACTAATCGACACAGTGGAGGAGATCAAGAACGGGGGCCCTGGATCACTGTAAAAGGATTTGCCACCACAGTTACAATGAACGATTCAGTTTCTCGATGGAAAACTAAACTCTAAACAAAAACCCAATTGTGTAGCAGCGGCGGCGGCTGTGTTTATAGTCTAAGACTCGACCTAGGGTTGGGGACGGCCAGGGGTTGGGCGCCCACAACTTGGGCTTAAGGCCCGACACAATACATGGCCAAGTTGGCCCAAATAGGTGACGCAGCACCTTGCCGTGGTCACACAGAATGATCCACGGACCTTCCGGAGCTGGGACCAGATCCAAAACGACGGCGTCGTCGTCCCCTTTCCAACGCATCCAAGAACGGCCCGTTTCGATGTCGTATGAGAAAGTTATGACCGAAACAGTGACGACGTGTCTGCTGAATCCGAGGGCGACGTGGCAGCTGAGTTGGAAACGAATTGCAACTTGGGGAAGACCATGGCGTCGGTGTGTCCAGCATGGCGATGTCCTCATCATCCTCCCCTTCTCGAATTGGAGTCGTCCTCGACTCCATCTTGGCGATGTCCTCATCATCCCCTCCTTCTAGAATTGGAGTCGTCCTCGACTCCATCCCATCATCAGCGAACTCCTGCAAAAGGTTAGTGACAGCAGGCAATGCACCAGACATAAAAGGTTGACAAAACATAGTATAACATGGTGCATCAGGATTATCACATAACTCAGCAGTAGCAGAAGTTGTAGCAAGAAAAGCACCTCCTTTTAACTTAATCCCATTATTTTTAGCAATGTCTGTTGGAGGTTTATTTTTTATCTCATGTTTAATAATATCCGTAGGAGACAAAGGCAGCAATGTAATTTTCTTGTCCTTATGTATGATAGTGTATGTATTAGTTCTACCATGGTGTAAAGCATCATTATCAAATTCCCATGGGCGACCTAACAAAATGGAGCAAGCTTGCATAGGGACAACATCAAAATCAGCAGTATCATGATAAGAGCCTGTGAAAAAGCTAATGCGTGCTGATTTAGTTACCTTAGCCTTACCACTATTATTGAACCATTGAAGTTTATATGGATACGAATGTTGTCGTGTGGTCAAGTCAAGCTTGTCAACCAAATCTGAACTCACCAAGTTGTTGCAACTCCCGCTATCAATGATAGTGAGAACACGACAACCCTGCACAATGAGATACATGTGGAACAAATTGTGGCATTGGATCTTCATCTCTTCTTCATGTCCCACACGTGTACTCAACACATGCTACACAAGAAGGCTAGGGTAGTCCGCGGCAGCAGCCACGGAGTCAATGGTGATGGCCTCCTTGTCTTGATCGCCCTCGGTGGGATCTGCATCAATGTTAGCAGCAAGGGCTAAATCATCTTCAACATCACTAGCACTTACATATCCATCCTCGGTAGCAATGAAAGCGCGACGACTGGGGCAATCCTTCATGACATGTCCCATGCCTTTGCATCGGTGCCAAATGATTTTAGAGCTGGACGAGGAGGAGCTAGTAGAAGCACCCGGAGTGCCACCTTTCTTCAGCTGTGGAAACTACACATTAGACAATTTACTTACCCCGGAAGAAAATGGAGGTGTAGATGGCTGTGGTGCAATAGGATGCTTGGGCGTCTCCGGCTCGGAACACTGCTGAAAATTCCTCCCATTGTTAGACCTAAAAGGCTTGTGTTGTTTGCGTCCCTGTACTTCTCATTCTGCCTTAATAGCAAGATGATACAATTGGGAAAAATTGCGTCATTCTTTGTAATCAAGTATGTTCTGTATATCATGGTTTAAACCACCAAAAAATCTAGCACTAGCATCATGATCATCTTCATTTATACCACAACGTGCTAAACCAATAAGCAATTCTTGATAGTATGCTTCTACTCCTTTATCACTTTGTTTTAAAGTTTGTAGTTTCAAACGTAAATCACGTTGGTAATAAGGAGGAACAAAATGAGATTTCATACGTTGCTTTAAAACATTCCAAGTTTGAGGCACAGCAGCAGCATTATTGACATTGCAAAGATCACTCCACCAGAACAAAGCAAAATTAGTAAACTCACTAGTAGCAAGTCTAACTCTATGCTCAGCAGGAACATTATGAGAATCAAATTTTTGTTGAACAGCAAGCTCCCAATCTAAATATGCCTCTAGATCAACATTACCAACAAAAGGAGGTAGACTAAATTTAATTTTAGCAAAAGGATCATTATTACCATTATTATTACCTTCCATACCGCAACGATTGAAGTTGAGGCGGCGACGGGCACCACCGTCAGCATATGCATCTTCATCACCAAAAGCATCCGTATCTTCATCATCAGCACGATAAGGTGGAGGGCGGTGCTCAAGCTGTTCAATGCGGGTGACCAGATTGTTCACGTTGCGCGTCAGCTCGATCATAAGATTGCGTTGTTCAGTCATGAACATTGTAAGCTTGCCCTTGGACACACACTCATTGAAGTCCGTCAGAGTTCCTGCCATGGTTAGAAGATAGAAAAAGACAACACCAAAGTATTATCCCTATCAACTAAAAGGAAACAAGTGGTGATGGTGGTGAAAGTGGACTGCAAAATCACAAGCGGCTTACCACCGTCTTGCCTGTATTCTTACCAACGCCAAACAGGAGCAAAACGAAAGTGGCGAAACAATCTGTTGTGGAGCGTGGGTAACAGTTGCAAGATGAACCTGTGCTGACAGAAGAATATGTGGAGCTATGGGTAGGCACATAATATGACAGCAAGGAGTAGCAATTAACGAGTGCAGAGTAACGATTGTTCAATCCGGATCCAAAGTACAAATCACAGGTGCTGGCTAAGACGTGTCGAGACGTAGCGCAACAAGGTGAAAACAAAGGACGATCGAAAGAACTCACAGAACAAGCAAATAGCCCGGACTTCTCCTTTTTTCCTGAATTTTTTTTCCCTGGATTTTTCCAAAAGGCACTAGTAGGAAATAAACTTTTTTATTTTTTTCACTATTTTTTATATACTTTTCTCTGAACAAGGATCACAAAAGATGCAACCACAAAAATTGGCACCTACAACTGAGGTGGGATGTGGTCTACAGAAATTCAGCACGTTCTCTGAAAAGCGTGCAAAAACTTTGACAATTTTTTTTCTATATTCCCGAATTTTTTTGGCAATTCTGATGAAACCAAACAAGGTGTAGCCTAGTTTGGGTCGACATCACTCCTTTGGATGTACCAGCTGATCCTCCAACCGTCATGCAAGGTCTAATGACCCGGGCTCGAATGCGTCAACTCAATTTACATGTGAGCTCGTTCTTAAGCGATCATTTTCATACTTTTGAGAATAGACTACTACCTAATGATGTTATCTTGCTTAGGACCATTGGAGAGGGTCAAGAGGGACTAAGAGGACGTGGAGGAGGTGATGATGACCAGCAAGGACGTCCAACACAAGCCGGAGGCCCAGTCCAACACGAATTCGAGTCTGCCTCGGCCTCCAGGACCAGTCTGCCTTAAACTGGTCGCCTAGGACGCATCCGGACTCCGTTTTCGATGATCCACATATGGATGGAAAGCAAATTTGATAAGGAAGCCAATCCAAGTGGTTTCACATCAAAATCTATTCGCAATCAACAGGAATCATCTAAACAAGTCAGCATCCAGAATCTGCCAAGGTGCTGCGACACCGTCTTTTGGGTCCGTTGGACCATGTATCGAGTTTGGGCCCATTAGGGGTGCGTCCAGGGGTCTTGCACGACCCTAGAGTCTCCATAAACAGCCACTGCCCCTCCATTAGGGTTTGGATTTTGCTTAGATTAATCTGTTAAGAACAGTTTCGCCGTTCATTGGTTTGTGAGACCCCAACTTCGTGAGTTTAATCATTCATCTGCAAATTGATTGCGTTCTTTCTTGTTCTTGCTTGTGTTCTTCGTTGCGCAGGCAGGAATTAGCCTTCTTGGCGAGGTCAGCCTGGTCTGTGACTCGGTTGATAACCAGAGGAGCTGTGGTGCTAAGATTGCAGGGTTCGATCTTTCGATCTGAAGCATACCAATTGATGAGTACATGCCTGATCTTCCGAGAGGTAGCCGATAAGTTCGATTTTGTGGAGATGTCGACATTGGCGATCCGGCTTCAATTCAGACGCGATTCGAACCCTGCAACCGTTACACTACTGCTCCGTTGGTTATCAACCAAGCACAACTTGATTGACCTTGCCAAGAAGGCTTTTCCTGCAAGCGAATCGAAGAGCACAAGCAAGAAGGTAAAACACGCAATCTGAAATTATAAATATGAATGACACGAATATCAATAGAGGATTCAAGAACTCGGTTCCAAAGGACTAATCGACATAGTGGAGGAGATCAAGAATGGGGGCCCTGGATCACTGTAAAAGGATTTATCACCACAGTTATAATGAACGATTCAGTTTCTCGATGGAAAACTAAACTCTAAACAAAAACCCAATTGTGTAGCAGCGGCGGCGGCTGTGTTTATAGTCTGAGACTCGACCTAGGGTTGGGGACGGCCAGGGGTTGGGCGCCCACAACTTGGGCTTAAGACCCGACACGATACATGGCCAAGTTGGCCCAAATAGGTGACGCAGCACCTTGCCGTGGTCACACAGAATGATCCACAGACCTTCTAGAGCTGGGACTAGATCCAAAACAACGGCGTCGTCGTCCCCTTTCCAACGCATCCAAGAACGACCCGTTTCGATGTCGTATGAGAAAGTTATGACCGAAATAGTGACGACGTGTCTGCTGAATCCGAGGGCAACGTGGCAGCTGAGTTGGGAACGAATTGCAACTTGGGGAAGACCATGGCGTCGGTGTGTCCAGCGTGGCGATGTCCTCATCATCCTCTCCTTCTCGAATTGGAGTCGTCCTTGACTCCCTCTTGGCGATGTCCTCATCAAGTACCATCCAAGCAAACCAAGCATTTCGTCTTCCCTTTGATCTGTCTAGACAAAGCAAACAGCGTGGGGTAATCATTGGTAGTAACAAATATTATTGCTCTACATATGAAGTCCTCCTTTCGGAACGCATCGTACATCTGCTCCCCATACCTCCATAGCCTCTCCATTTCTTACATCAAAGGCTCGAGGAACACGTCTATATCAATGCCTGGTTGTTTAGGGCCAGAAATAAGAATAGTGAGGAGAAGGTACTTTCTCTTCTGACACAACCATGTTGGGATGTTGTACATGGTCAAGATCACTGGCCATGTGCTGTGGTCGCTCATCCTCTCATTGAAGGGATTCATTCCATCGGTGCTCAAGCCAAACTGTACATTCCTTGGGTCATCGCTGAATTCTTTGTGCTTCTCATCAAACCTTTGCCACTGACTACAATCAGCTAGGTGTGCAATCTTATCATCATCCACCTTGCGCTCATCATCCCACCATGTCATGAGTGCGGTTTCTTTAGGGTTTAGGAAGATACGTCTCAAGCAGTCGGTCACTGGCAGGTACCACATTACCAAGGTAGGAATTCTTCTCTGCTTTGCATCGTTGCCTAATGGAGTGTCCTCTGAGGACTGAGATTCATGTACCACCTTTTTTGAACCCTTCTTATTCCTCTTTTTCGCTGTGGAGGGTTCGTCCCCACCGTAAAGGTCATTGTTCTTGTACCGGCTAGCCCCACACCGGGGACATTTATCCAGTGACTTGAATGTTTCGCCACGAAAAAGTATACAGTGGTTGGGGCATGCATGGATTTTTTTCAACCCCCATTGTCAATGGACTTATGACCTTCTTCGCTTGGTATGTGTTTGCGGGAACTGAGTTTGGTTGTGGCAGCACCCATGACAGGAGATGCAATAGATCATAGAAACTACAGTCTGACCAGCCGTACTTAGCCTTCAGGATGAGCAGCTCAAGCACAAAATGTAGCAATGTCCATTGAGTCGGACAACCCTTTTCAACACCATACACAGTCTCCTTCGATGCTTTTATCACCCTTTCCAAATTTTCTAGACCTTTCGGGCTATTTAGTAAAATCTCTGGTCCAAGGGCTCGAATCATGTCCTCCAAATCATCTTCATCCCCGACACGTGCTCCACCATCATTATTGGCACCACCTTCATCGTTACCATCCCAACCACCAGCATCACCACCTTGTTCATTACCAAATTCGAAATCTATTCATGCATCAAGCTCTGCTGAATATTGGGATTGGGATTCTATGGTTTCGTCGTCGTATTCCTTCTCATCTTCGTCGTTAACAATAACCGTTTCACCATGATCAATCCACAATGTGTAGTCCTCAATAAATCCTCGCATAATCAAATGTGATCTGATGATAGTCACATCTGTCCATGCCATACGGTTCTTGCAATCTTTACAGGGGCAAATAATTATATCTTTATTCTCTTTCAATGTCATTGCATACTTCTTTGCGGCTTTAATAAATTTATCCACCTCTTCACGGAAACCTGCCTTGAACCTTAACAAACCATACATCTAAGAGTTCTTGTACTACATATTTTAGAATAACAACAAAACAAACATTAAAGGACTACTTATTCAGATATATATAAAAATGAATCAAAGTAATAATTACTTGAAAATAATTGTATATACTTCAGATATATGAATATAAATCTAATATAATTACATGAAGCATACAAACACACCATGGTAGAGGAAAATTAATTAATGGCCCATTTATCAATAAATAATTAAAATACATATTTATTGATTACAATAAACAATTTCAAAGACAACAATTAGCAACAATTATACTTTACCCAATATCTTTCATACAAACCCTAGTCCAATTTCATCAAACATAAATTTACAAAAACAAAATTAATAAAAAAACCAAACTCTAGATCTAGATCCACATGCACATGAAACATCCATAAAACTAACTAATTGTTCACTAAAATCAAGAAACATGGACCAAATAAGGGTATGATCTTGTTTCCCTCCCTAATTTACCCTAGTACATTTAAAACGTGGGTCTAATTTACTTCATAAGTAGCTCAAACATCATAGAAGAGAGAGAAAAACAAAACTCTAATTACTCACTAACCAACCATTAAAACTTTAAAAAAGGTGTGGAATAGCATTTTCTTACCTTCTACAACCTCTCCACCAAAGGATTTGAGACCAAGACCTTCCCCCCTTAGTAGAGCAATTTTTGGGAGGTTCCCAAGGCCTCTTCATCTTTCTTTCACAGGTTGAAGTGACCCGAGGAGAAAGAAGGTGTTGCAGCTGTTTTATATGTGAGTCATTTGTAGAGGCGGTCGGTGATTGAGCCGCCACTACAAATCGGAGCTATGTATACGGGGGCATTTGTAGGGGCGGCTCAATCACTAGCCGCACCTACAAATAGTAACTCCAGGGGCAGTTAGTGATTGAGCCACCCCTACAAATGAGACCCGATTTGTAGGGGCGGCTAGTATCATCACCAGCCGCCCCTGCTGTTCCATTTGTAGGAGCGGTTGGTGTCTGTGCACCCGAGCATGTCACTGTAGGGGCGGCTCCATCACCAGCCGCCCCTAAAAAAAAAATCGAACCATTGCTAAAAATCATTTTTTACGTAGTGATGCGCTCGTGAGACCTGTGCGCGGCCTGCGTGAAGTTGATGGCCTTCTCGGTGCGGATCATGGTGGCACGGAAGCCTACGATAGGGCCATCGGAGTAGACGACGGGGGTAGCGAGGAAGGAGATCATGATGAGCGCCAGGATCAGGAATAACATGGCAGCCATGTTTGAAATTTGGTTGACGTGCTTTGAAGCGCCAGGTCGCAGTATATATAGTAGGGATATATGTAATTGAGATATAGTTCTAGAATGGACCGGAATGCTTTGTTATTTTCTCCTGTATATGGGATTAATTGGTGGAATGAAATATTTCAGGAGGAATGCACTATAGTATATTTTTTTAAGGTGTCAAAAAGGATATAATGGAAGCTGCTAACTGATTGTACCGAAATTAACTACTAGCAGTCTGGACAGTCCAAGAAGTGTGTGTATGAATGCGTGTTGTATTGGGCATGGCACAAGTTCTACGTGAGGCCACGTTGACCTCACTAGTAATTTGTTCAAGTACATTCTAGACACCAGAACTATCCCAATGAATTACCAACCTTTTTGAAGGTAAATAAAAGATCATTTCCACGGGCCTTGTTTGAGATTACTCACACAAGCATCAGAGAATAGAGTAAACTCAATTGAATATTCATTTAATGTTCGTGAATAGTTCATGTCCAGGGGTATTTATAGAGGTCCTCACCTTCGTTATTTTCTATGCAGTGTCTAAAATACTCCCAACTCAATTGAGTACAACCCCTCTATCACTTAGGGGCAAACTGATCATTACATCTTTGATTCAGTGTTTTACACATCTCAAATGATTTTCGAAAGAGGAGCTGTTGGTGGCAAGGCTTCCTGTTAGAGGAGTCAAGGGCCTATTGGGCCTTAGTCCATTAGGGTTAATTAGTCGCTTGCTTAGGGGCCAAGTCAGACCTCTCTATATAATGAGAGGAGATGTATCAATCTAGAATCAAGCAAGAGATTAGAAGGAAATCCCTTCTCTCTCTTGCCGGCCGTGGACGAAGCCCCGCGGCCAGCCTCCCCCAGCGCCCTTGCAGCCCTAGCCGCCGCCGCTGTGAACAGTACCCGTGGACATAGCGGCGGCGGCTAGGGCTGCAAGGGCGCTGGGGGAGGCTGGCCGCGGGGCTTCGCCCACAGCCGGCAAGAGAGAAGGGATTTCCTTCTAATCTCTTGCTTAATTCTAGATTGATACAGATTGTTATGTGGCTGCTAGGATTGCGAGTAGAGAGCCGAGGGGAGCGACGGTGGCTGGTGCGCTACAGTGCCCGTGGTGCTACAGTACCGCGGGTGCTGTTCACAGCTAGGGCTGCAAGGGTGAGAGAGAGCCGGCCGCGGGGCGTTTGCCCACGGCCAGGCAAGAGGGAAGGGATTTCCTTCTTAATTCTTGCTTGATTAGATCGATACATCTCCTCTCCTTATATAGAGAGGTTTACTTGACTCCCAAGCAAGGCTTACTTGACCCTTAAGTAAGCGACCCTTATCTCTAATTAACCCTAACACTAATGGGCTATACAGCCAACCCAGGCCCAATAGGCCCCTGACGTACTCTAACACTTCCCGTCTTGAAAACAAGTTGATCTTCTCTTGCTCGCCTTTGACTCCGCTTGAAGTGAAGTGTGTTAGATGGCTTCGCCCTTTGATTGGCAACGAAGTGCTCTTGCTTTTTGTCTTCCTGTTTGAGCGAAGTCATTCTTCTGTCTTCGCTTCCTCTTCTTTGCTTCTTCAAATGAAGAAACTTCTAAAACAAGCATTAACAAAGAAATTGTTAGTTTTAGGATGAAGCGCTGGGGACTTGCATGTGTCTGCTCGCTGGTGAAGGCCTGCTCCGAAGGTTTGAATCCCGCGAAATTCCTATTTCAAATGAAGGTAAAACGCCGTCCCCGAGCTTCGGAGTTGGCCGTTGGCAGTTCGGAGATGAGCGGTATCTACTTTTTGAATTGTGACGGTAGAGTTTGACCGAAGTCAGGTATAAGTTGAACCAAAGCCGCCTATATCTATGTATATATATATTGCGCTTGTGGTCCCTATTTTTACCCTTTGCTGAAAACAAGAGGTCTTGCCACTTATTTTTGTCAGACGATGCCGTTTCTTGAAGCTAAGTTATGAAGTTGCTTGTTGTTCATGATCCTCATGATGGTCATTTCTGAGTCACTTTACAAAGTCGCTTGGTTTTGTTTGTTATGTTATGGTTCATTTGATTTCATTTTTATTTTAGATGTCTGTGCAGAAGAGCTTCCACCATTGACTACACCCGATTCTGAAGATGAAGACTTGGCGTCTGTTGAAGTCTCTGATTCTAAGTTGGTTGATGATGGAACAAAGTCTCTTCGATTTGGCAAATCTTTGATGATAGAGGAGGCACTTCTCCCATGGATGGAAAAGAAGATTCTGAGTGGAGATTAAGATTGCCAAAGAGTGAGACGGTCCGAAGCCACAGCCTGACGAATGTGTTGTTTTTAGGGAGTATTTTATTGCTAGGATTCGTTTCCTGTCCAAGAGTTATTAGAAGAAATACTAGATCCATACAATGTTGAGATCCATCACTTGACGCCCAATGGAATAACGAAGATTGCTCTATTCGTTTGGGTTGTTGAGTCTAAGGAAGTGAGACCTGATATAAGAGATTTCTGCTCTTTGAATGAGATGCATTGTCAATTTAAGAACTGTATGATTGAAGTTGTCAAGGTCATCAATTTCTTTGGTTTGCTGCAATTTCAAGCCTTGTCGTAAAGCTCAACAAATTGATCCTGCCATGAAACACAACTGGCTTGGTGATTGGTCGAAGTGAACTAGTGATTATTGATTAGATAAGGGAATACCATTAGGCACTAGATGATTAGGGTCTGGGATTACCTGAAGTGCCGATGAGCTAACAGACGACGTCATTACAGTCGGCTGGCACAACAACGCTGCAATGGTGTCAGTTTGACCGGCATGCCATAGCGGTGTTAGCAGGGCCATAGTCATATCTCTTGCAGTGGCTTTGGAGCCCAATATCTATCTAATTTAAGCCCATGGTGTTAGCAGGGCCGCAGTTATGCCCTTTGCTCGTCTTTTACCTTCAGACGCATCTAAGCCCCTCCTCTCAGTGCTTCAATGGCAGAATTTTTTTTTGGGGGGGGGGGGGGGGGGGGGGAGGGGGGGGGGGGTGGGCGGGGGGCTCGAGCCCCCTACCACCGCTGAGCCCCATCCCCCCACCCCCCCATGCAGCCCCACCACTGGATCAGCCACTACTTGCAACTAAATCGCCCAGTAGGACGAACCTCATCTTTCATTGTAAAGCGTTCGGATGCTGCTTTTACAATCTAGATCTAGAACAATGGTGGTGGGTTTAACGTTGAAGAATAACTGATGCGATAGTCAGATGGATCCAATGACCGACAAAAATACTATCGAATCTTTATAAAAAAACCGACAGTGATATATAAACGTCACTGCCGTGTAGTGGCTTACTATCGAATCTTTATAAAAAAACCGACAGTGATATGTAAACGTCACTGCCGTGTAGTGGCTTAACCCAGCAACACTATCGACTCACAATTTAGAATGGATGAAGTGACATTTAAGCCCAATTTGCCCTTGATCACTTTGCCCTACGTCAGCCGCAACTTAATTGGGCCGAATTATGATGGCTGTGACACCATAAAAGCAAAAGCCTGAAACACCGCTGAGCCCTAAACAGGGCCCAAATATATCGAGTCTAGGCTAGGGCAGGGGAGGAGAGGTATTATTATTATTATTATTATTATTATTATTATTATTGTGTTTCACGCTTCAAACAACTCTATGAAACCATTACATCATGATGATGTTATTCTCCAGAAAATATATAAAATAAGATCCATACCTACAGAATATAATCTTTGTGTCATTCTGATATCACCAAGCCATGTTTTTCAATCTGTACTAAGCAGCTGATTTATTCTAGGAGTACTATTTAATTATGCGTGTACGTGCCCTGCGTGGAAACCTATATCCAGTGATGCAACATGAGCTAATACGAGTATACGAAATGACCAGCAGAGAGAGGCGAGTGTTGTTGTATTCCTCAATTCTTCATAAATTGTCGCAGTTGTATGGCTGGAAGGACAGCATAGACTTCTCCACATCGTACCGGATGTGGAAGTTCATTTGCATGATGTTGCCGACAATGGACAGGCTCGGCGACTTCTGCACGATCCAGCAGCTGACGGTGTCGTCCACCGCCCCGAAGTAGTTCTCCGTCAGCAGATCCATGTCGCCGCCATCGAAGTGCAACACCATGGACGGGAAGACGGCGCCGGACGTCTGGAAGCAGACCTCGTACCCGTCCCTGCCGGGGGCCATGGTGAGGTTCGCCGTCTGCGACAGGACCGCCGCCTTGGCCAGCGTGTACGCCGGTTCCGCGAGGAACGCCACCGTGGTGCCCGAGTCGAAGATGATGCCGCTGCTTCCGGTCCCGGGCGTCGTCGCGGCGCCGATCGAGATGCTCTCCAGGTTCACGCTGTAGTAGGTGGATGTCTGCAGGAGCGGCGTCGACTGGACACCGGCGCCCGTCAGGGCGCCGGAGCCGAACAGGAGCGGGCTCGTCTTGGCGACGTCGCTGGTGAGGCAGTAGGAGAAGGCGCCGACGTTGAGCTGCGAGACGAGGGACAACGGCCCGCTGCCGAGGCCGACGAGGCCCGAGCCCGAGCCGTACCCGCCCTCCGACATGGTGGTGCAGCCGAAACCGATGCCCGGCACGGCGTCGCTGCCGAGCGTGAAGGTCTCGCTCCCCAGGTAGCCTTGTGTGTAGTGGTGCGGATCACTGGCAAGGCCGTATGAGTACTTGTAGTCGCACTCGGCGCCACCGGCGCTGCACTGGGATGTCAGGTCGCTGCAGAGGCCGCTGGAGCACGGCAGCTTGGAGAAAGACGACGACTCGTTTGGGTAGTAGGAAGGGGAGCCCTGCGGTACGCACCGCGTGCACGCGCCGCACTTGGCCCAGATGAGGTCGCTGCCGGTGTCCGCGAGGGCCGACAGCTGCTGCGGTGGCGTGCCGATGGAGAAGGTCATGTCGTACGCACCGCCGCCGCTGTCAAGCTGGAGCGGGGTCTGCGCAGTCCCTGAGGCAGCGTCAAGCCGGGCGGCGAGCATGGACAGCCGCTTGTGGGACTTGTGTGCGGCCCGCGTTAAGTTGATGGCCGGCTCGGTACGGGTCATGGTGGCACGGAAGCGTCCGTGTTCCGAGAAGGCCGGAGGAGCGGCGAGGAGGAAGGTGATCACAACAACGAGCATGGATGACCTTGCCGCCATTTCTTGACTTTGAAGGATTTGTTACATGCTGTAATGCGGTCTGGGCACGAGTAATATATACAGATACAAGAGGTCCACGACGCCTATTGTGCGCAACTGTGCTTTCCAAAAAAAAAAAAAAAGATCGTACCCCAAGCGTGTTACCCACGGCATTTCGAAAACGAGATATAGGGGCAGTATGGATGGATGCGTGACCATGCATCTACATTCTAGATGTCCGATTTTAAATTTCTGTGACCCACCACCGGAGACGGCTTCTTTGTGGAGTGTCCCAGACTTTGTCGAGTGCTTTTTATCGGACACTCGGCAAAAAGGCTGTTTGCTGAGTGCCAGAGAAAAAGCACTCGGCAAACAACTAGCACTCGACAAAGAGGTGGTTTGCCGAGTGCCGAACACTCGGCAAACAATAACACTCGGCAAAACTGGTCTTCGCCGAGTGTTATTCTTCTGATACTCGGCAAAGGGCCGCCGCTGTTAACGGCTGGCAGCCGCCATTAACCCTTTGTCGAGTGTCTTCTCCTGACACTCGGTAAAAGCGATGATTTGCCGAGGGTCATTTTTTTTGACACTCGGCAAACCATATTTTTTTTACTTTTGACCTTCAAACTTTTTCTGTAGTCCTCATACAATACCTGGTACTCCATGTTCCAATGTGACATATTTCTCAGACTTTTTCTATATTTCTTTAATTTATTTCATTTAATTGAATTTTCTTAGATAATTCAAATTATAACTGCTAGTCATTCAAATAATGAAAAAAATGAATGGACAAATGATATTCATGTTATTTAGTATAATGTGAGGCTGTATCCAGGAACAGACCACCAATTTCGAACATCTTGTTCACGAAACATGACCACGAACTTGCGGTCGAGTTGTTTTTAAATTCTATAAAAAGCAAATGAAGTCCGAAAATCATGAAACTTGTCAAGATGTCATGATATCATATGTGGAGGCTGTGATAAAAATTTGAGAAGGTTTCGCGTAAGTTGTCCCGTACAATGCTTGCAAACCGAAGAATCTCCGAAGAAGTTTCATGATTTGATGAAGAGGCCGACGAGGTGGTTAGCATCATACGTGACAACTTACGTGAAACCTTCTCAAATTTTTATCACAGCCTCCACATATGATATCATGACATCTTGACAAGTTTCATGATTTTCGGACTTCGTTTGTTTTTTATAAAATTTAAAAAAACTCGACCGCAAGTTCGTGGTCATGTTTCGTGAACAAGATGTTCGAAATTTGTGGTCTGTTCCTGGATACAGTCTCACATTATACTAAATAACATGAATATCATTTTCCATTCATTTTTTCATTATTCGAATGACTAGCAGTTATAATATTGAATTATCCAAGAAAATTCAATTAAATAAAATAAATTAAAGAAATATAGAAAAAGTCCAAGAAATGTGCCACATTGGAACATGGAGTACCAGGTATTATATGAGGACTACAGAAAAAGTTTGGAGGTCAAAAGTGAAAAAAAATATGGTTTACCGAGTGTTAAAAAATGACACTCGGCAAAGAGCCTCTTTGCTGAGTGCCAGGACATATGGCACTCGGCAAAGAATTTTAAAAGAAAATTAAAAAAACCCTTCTTTGTCGAGTGCCAGTCTGGGTGGCACTCGGCAAAGAATTTAAAAAAAATAAAAAATACTTTGCCGAGTGCTAGATCAGGGGCACTCGGCAAAGAATTTTTTTTAGAAAAGAAGGAGAAGAAAAAAATAAAAAAAAACTTTACCGAGTGCTCAGATCTAGAACATTGGGCCAACCCTGTTTTGTCGAGTGTCAGATCTAGGACACTCGGCAAAAAATAAATAAAATCATTTGCGGAGTGTCAGATCTAGAACACTCGGCAAACACTACTTTGCCGAGTGTCAGATCTAGGACACTCGGTAAAGCTGCTATACTATATAATTGCATGGCGACGCGCAACAGCCAGGCAAATTCGAGGGTGGGCAGCTCACCCAGCGGGGTGCGAGTCAGCGCGCGCTGCGATGGAGCGGTGGGCGCAGCAGCCCAGCGACGCGCAACAGCCAGGCAAGGACGGCGGCGGTGACTCTCCTCCACCGCAACCGGTAAGACCCGCTCTCCTCCTGCTGCATAGAGCCCCACGAACCTTCTTGTACATCTTCATCCCGTGGAAGGTCTGCTTGTTGTCTGCTGTCTGCTTGCCGCGGAAGGTCTCCTCCTCCTGCTGCACCCGCTCTCCTCAAACTGACGCGCTTGCTGTCTGCTTGCCGCTTGGCAGTTCTTCGAGGTGACGTGCAAGAGCTCTGGCAAGGTCCGGCGGTTCACGGCAGGGACGACGGCCCGCTATGCGCTACACGCCATCAACCGCAAGCTCGAACCCGGGGCCCCACCGGCGCTACACGTCGAGGCTGTCAGGGACGGCGAAGAGCCCGTCAGCTTCGGCCCCAGCGCGGCCCTCGCCGACTACGGCCGTGGCTGGAGGCTGTAGACCATCACCGTGCAGGACACGCCCGGGATCCATCACACGCCGCACGCGGAAAGGCAGCGGCGGCGGGTTTTTGTTTTGTATTTTTTCAAAAATTCGTTGCTGAGTGTCGATTTTGCACTCATCAAAGGCTTTGCCTTCACGGTGGCGCTCGCCGTCATGGCGACTTTTCTTTGCCGAGTGTCAGATTAGCACTCGACAAAGGCTTTGCCGAGTGCCCGATAAAGTGCACTCGGCAAAGAGGTCTTTGCCGATAAATTGTTTATTGAGCGCTCTTTGCCGAGTGTTACACTCGGCAAAGGTTTTGCTAAGTGTATATTGGCCTTTGCCAAGTGCCTGAGGCACTCGGCAAAGAAGCTGAGTCCGGTAGTGACCAGAATGTATTTGTGTGGCAAATAGGGCTTATTTGGGTTAATGTTCGGGCAGAGTTGCTGTAAATACAAGGTTGATATTTGCCTTTGTGTGTCCAGTTGTGATGAGTGATTGTTAGGAGAGATGATCAAGGCTTTAACTGAGTTTGGTGACTAACCATTGTGTGAGTGCGTGTGACACATGTCTTTTGGTTGTGTTGGTGTGGAGAGTCGACGGACATGGAGAAGGTCGAGTTGAGACATGCCGTGCCGATAGACTGGGAATGGTGAAGGACGGGTGTGAGGCTTGGACCGAGGGACCAAGATGGCCAAAAGACTAATGTGGGTGGCCGACACTTGTCAACATTGACGAGTAAGAATATTTGTTGAGGAGTATTATCTGTGTTGATCAAGTTAAGATCATGGAGGAGGCGTAGCGGATACGCTTCTCTAGGCAATTCGATGGTTTACGCCTCAAAACCACCAGCGGATAGTTTTTTGGGTTTAGGCCTCTAAACCCGGTTGGAATTCTAGCAGGAATGAGAGGAGGCATGTGGTGTCATCGCGAAGCTTGCGCCGAGGTGAATCAAAGTCATGAAGAGCCCATGGCCGTCGGATGATTGGATCTCAAGTTGGACCATTTTGCCCATAGGGTTAAACCAGCCCCTCCAACTTTAGTTTTTCTAGTCTTTAGTTTTCAGCTTTCTAGTCTCGAGTCTTGAGAGAGATCCACAGATGAGAGCCTGAGTCCCTGTGTCTGTGTAAACCTTCATCTGTATAACTTAGCAAAGGGCCTGACCTTAAGTGTGAAATCAAGCAATCTTTCATATGAAATTCGTGGTAAGTTCTTGTGTAGAAATCGATTTGGTTTTCCCTTTCCCTACCCCTTCTCTTCTCTGCTTTGATGGATTTTGAGTTCCTACGATTTTGGCAATGTTTTGAGTGGATGGATTTGTGACAGGATCTCTATGGAACATCTATGCCAAGTGGTTTGGGCATATTTCTCAAGAGCACATAGATCCACCAAAAGAAAATTTGACAAAGCACCCTAGTTTGAGAGCAAGTTTTTGGGGCTAGTGTTCAAGCTTTGATCTTTTGGAGCTCAAATTTTGTGGACACCTTTGTAGCTCCCTGGAGAAGGTGTGTACAAACTTTCAGCTCAATCGGAGTTAGCTTGGTCGAGTTTTGCCTTTTTTGACTTTCGTTCAAGCTGCTGGAAACCATCAGTGTGGAACCTCCGCACCGACCTTTGCACGCACAAAGTGCTGAACCTCCACACTCTAGGCTGAAAACTTGATTTCTGGTTTTTCTAGGTGCTCCGGTTGTCTGTTTTCAATCCACTTCTTCCATCGGGTTTCTGAGTTGCCCAAGAAGATTTCCAAACACTACTGCACATATCTTTACCGAGGCGGGCAAAAAGCCTTAACCGAGGCGGTTTTGCCAACCACCTCCGCCGAAAGGTCATGGTTAATCGTGCCTTAATGGAGGCAGTTGGCCGCCCACCTCGGTTAATCAAATAAAAAACAAAAAAATAATAAGAAAGCCCGTGGACAAGCCCACCGAGCCCATCCACAGGCCCACTGAGCCCGTCCACGTGCCGCCGCTCCGCTCACCGGATCTGCACCACGGTCACGTCAGCTCGCTGGATCCGGCCACCGCTTGCTGGATTCGGCTGCTGCTCGCTAGATCCGGCTGCCTGCTCAGCACGTGCCGCTGGAGGGAGAGAGGAGAGAGGGTGCGATGGAGCTAACGTAGAGCTGAGGTGGAGGAGGAACGCCGCATCGCTCGCCCAACACTAGTGGAGGAGCACCACCACCTCGCACGCGCCTGCTGGATCCGGGCTGCTCCTCGCCGAGGCGTGCCAGATCCACCACCAGAGCACTGCCAGAGCATACCTCCACCACTAGGACACGCGTCACTAGGACGCCTACGCCCTACAAGGCCGCGCCGCTAGGGGAGAGGAGAAGGAGGGTGGTGGTGCCTCTCGGGAAGGGGAGAAGGAGAGGGTGATGGAGAGGGAGGGGGAGCGCTCATGGAGGGGAGACTGAGAGGGAGGGAGCGCTCTCGGGTAGGGGAGATGGAGACCTGCGCAGAGAAGGAGAGGAGCCCCACGCGCGGTCTATCAGGAGAGGATGGAATCAGACAGAGGGTGGTGACGAAACAAAACCCTAAGTGACGTATCTATATTTGGACGTGCCTATCGGGCCTTGCGTGGGCCTGTGTTGGGCCTCAGCCTTTTTTTTTCCCGAGGAAGGCCATATAGGAGGTCCGCCTTCAAAAATGGAGGCATTTTTTAAGGCGGTCCACTTATAAGGACCGCCTTCGTTAATTGATTTTTGGAACTGCCTCTGTAAATTGATTTTACGAGGCAGTTAACTGTGACTGCCTCGATTAATAAAAACGATCGCCTCGGTTACTCCTAGGCATTAACCGAGGCGGTTGAAATTTTGGCCCGCCTCCAAGGCCCAATCTCAAATGCCTCGCATAAGTTTTTCAATACTAGTGAAAGTCATCAAAACTCCAATTTATTTAGGTGATTTTGATTTGGGCTCTTGCTTCATTGTGGTTGAAGTTGAGAGCTCGTCTTTTAGGTTTCGAAGTGTTTTGGTGTTGCTCATGGTTACCTCACCAAGAACATCCAACCACCTGTTGGCTCGAGGGCACCACTCGTGTGAATTTTGGATCTTTGGAGGATTGATTGGGACAGTGCCATTTTGGAAGAAATTTTGATTGGCTCCCATCCCCCCCTCTCGTCTGGTTGTCTTTCTCTGTCTTTCAACTGGTATCAGAGCAGGTTAAGGATCAATCTACATTAACTGGTTCCTAGTCTACGTAGGTGACATTAGTGGTGGAGCACGTCAATTTCGACACCTAGGGCCACTATCAAAGCATGTATACAGTAATACCACCCACACCGGGCCAAAAATACCGCCCGCACCGAATCTAATACCGATAGATAACAAAACTAACTCATAACTGCATAGGTTTAGATGTTATCAATTCCATGCTTGAATATATAATAAAAATGGTAGGAAACTAGGAATTACTAGGAAATTACGAATGGAAATATGGAATGTATCAATTCAACATACCACTTGATCTAGTTTGAGATAATGGAGGTAATTTTTTGACTCGAAACTTCAATTCTTGGAAATGGTATAGAATATCTTCAACATTGATGCTTACAAAGATATCTCGCTCAATATAACGAATCATCCTATGATTCAACCAATCACCTCCCACTCAACCTCGGCTGAGGTGCGGCCAGCCGGTGAGGCTCAGGTGGTGGAAGTAGGCTGCACCACCATGGGAGGACGGCGAGACGGTGGTGACCGGTGAGAGGGCGACGACCGGCGTGGTGGCGGCAGACCTAGAGTTTGTAGCAGGGGCAGCCGGCTGAGGGAGTCGAGCAAACACGCCGACGCGTAGTCATGCTACCCTCGCGATGCTCCTTTTCCTGTCCTTTTGCTCCTGTCTCATATCTCCTCTTTGATTGCTTGCTGGGCCGGATGGGAATGGCCCAACGCCTAGGGCCAGACCAAAAGAATACACATATTACAAGGGGCTCTTTGGGCCACGCCTAGGGCCATGGCCCTACTAGCTCTAGGCCCAAATCCGCCCCTGGGTGACATGGAGCGTGAAAGTAGTAAATCTCCCTTCTTGGATAGGACTAACTACCCGCACAAGAAAGTTTGGATGTATGCTTACTTGTAGACCATCAATTTGAAAGTTTGTGAGATTTGCTTGACTTAGGACTAGCTGGTCTTGGGGGGTCGGGTTGATCAGCTCCAAATTGATCAACATGAGGCCAACAATAAGGCCTGAAAGGTTATTTCATGAGTCTCTCTTTGCCTAAGTGCGACCCTGTTTCAAATCTTAAGACGGCTCATGAGATCTGGTCTACCCTACAGAGGTATCACGAGGGCGCATCCCATGTCAAAACCAGACTCTTTGAGACACACCGTCGAGAGTACGAACTTTGCGCAGCTTTCTGGAGAGTCAATTGATTTGATGTTTCAATCCATTGTGAATAAGATGCGTGTTAACAAGTCGCAACTACCCTATGACGATCATGAGAGGGCCCCAAAACTGCTACTATAACAAACCTAAAAATCCTAGAGCCAAAAATCCAAACCTTTGTAAACTTCCCAAAACCTTGCATAGCGAGTGGACATACGAGAAAACTTTTCCGAAAGTTTTTGCTCTTTTTTAGTCTGATTTGCAATTTCTGAAAAATCTTTTACAATGGTGGTTTCCTTAAGAAAACTGGTTGTCTAAATATTTACACAGTGGTGGTTCTTAGATGATGTCCGTAAAGTTTGCTGATTTTTATTGGCCTTTCACTCTAGCAGTTGGTAAAAGCGCCAATAAAATTATTTTCTATATTAGTGAGGATTTTTTAGTTTAATTAAAGTTAAATTTTAATTTAAAGTTGAGTTTTACTATTTCTAAACTTTGGGCTTTCTAGACATGGCTCTATCCCATGTTAAAGTATGTAACTTGTACATTTTTTCTCAAGTTTGCTTAAGTGTTTGACAAAATTGTTAACTACTCAGCTCTGTAAAGTTCATTAATCAATCAAGTCGAAACCCAAGTTTTAACCATTTTTTAGGATTTTATTGTTGGGGGTTTAACCTTGGACAACGCATTCCCTCAAGCTAACTGACAATCTTTTGCTAATGAGTTGCCTTGATTTTTTGAGTTATACTTGTCAAATAGGAACGTCTTCGCATCAATTAGCATTTGTGGAACCTTCGAAAGCATACAACGAGAAGCCTAGTGGACAAATAAGCAAAGTTGAAGGCAGATGCCCGAATATATTCAATCCACTTCGAGAAGAGGTGAAGCCAAAGAATAAGATACGAAGATAGAAAGTCGTCCACTTTACGTTGAAGCGAAGATGAACGCGGGCAGATCGAAGTTGACTTGTCTTGAGATTGCAAAGACCCGTTCCAAAGACACCCTTCACAAAGTTAGGAAGAAGAGATAGGAGAACACTGTTAGTTGTACAATGTCTAAATTACCCTTGAATGTAAAGAAAGCTTTTAATACTCGTAGCAATTGTCCTGGGGTAGAATGGAGATTGTGCTAGGATTAACGAAGGCTCCAACCCCTATAATTACCCCACCAAAATGTACTGTTCCTTGACATGAAATCAGTATTCAATAGAGTTAATTCCACTCTTTGATGCTGGCATGATTATTATTCATCCAACATTTGTTTTAACAACTTGTGGACAAAACTTTACTAAAAGTTGGTTAGAAGTTTAATTAGAGATGTTTGAGCTTTTAATAATTGTTTATTATGTCACATATGTTGTACTACCAAGAAAGCTTTTGTAAAGTCACTTAAACATCATCATTTCATATGATTACTTAAGTTCAAAACATCTCATGTACATACATTGATATATATGAGTTAGTGTCGTCACCAGCTTCGGTGAATTATCCTTGATTAATAAGTACATCACCTCGTTGGAGAGACATAGTCAAATTTTATAGACAACCTCCTACTCCATTCTTTTTCATTCTTCATCAGTTGTCTGCTTTAGTTTGGTGCCCTCAACAACTTGTTGGATATGCACATCTATTATGGGACACAACCACATTAAAAAAAATTACCGTCAAACTTCTATACTTGATTTCACATCCCTGACATCATTTAATTTTGTGCTTACTTGCCCTGTCAACCTTCTTACAAAATGAAATCAATCTGACCTTGACTCTGATTGCACTTGTCATAATTTGATACCCCTAATTATACACAATAGTCCTCAAATCTTTGAAAGTACATTGCAAGTATGAAATAAGCTCGCACTGTATCAAGAAATACAAAGATGAGTATATAGAAAATCCTAAATGACGATGCCGAAGAAACCACAACAAGAGATTAGTATTTTGATAAAGTCAACCGGAAGTTCTATATATAAACACAACTCTAAAATAGTATAAATGATTGTTGATCTCTCACAGCCTTACTTAATCTATCGGAACCATAGATTCTTGCTTTAGACAAAGAAGCGGCCTGTTCGCTGGTTAGTTTCTGGGCTGATAAGTTCGGCTGATGCTGCTTTGTTATGAGAGGAAAACATTGTTGGATGGCTGACACTAGTAGAGAATAGACCTTTCATCCGAAGCTAAAATGGGCTCTAGTCCCGGTATTTTTTGCGTCCGGGACTAGAGAGACCTTTAGTCCCGGTTGGTGTCTCCAACCGGGACTAAAGGTCCCTGCCCAACGGCTACTGCGCTCGGCACAGTGGCAGGGGACCTTTAGTCCCGGTTGGAGACACCAACCGGGACTAAAGGTGGACCTTTACTCCCGGTTGGAGCCACCAACCGGGACTAAAAGTCCTCAACCTTTAGTCCCGGTTGGTAACACCAACCCGGACTAAAGGTAGATCCTTTAGTCCCGGTTGGTAACACCAACCCGGACTAAAGGACCCTTTAGTCCCATTTGGAACCACCAACCGGGACTAAAGGTCCCCCGATGTGTTAGTTCAAAAGGGAAGCATCCCATCCATTGTCAGATGTGTTGTGTAGGTGGGGTGGTAAGCTACGCGCGAGGCAATGCATGAGGTCTTGGGTTCGAATCTCACGGGACGCAGCGGTGGGAGGTATTATTTTTTTTAAAGCTGGGAGGACCTTTAGTCCCGGTGGGCCCGGTTCGTGACCCGGGACTAAAGAACCCCCCTTTAGTCCCGGATGCTTACTCCCGGGTGGGGAACTGGGACTAGAGGGGGTTCCCCACCAGGAGTAAAGCCCGTCTCTGTATTAGTGTGATAAGACCTGACTGAAATCAATGAGCGAACATGCTGCTTATTTATATAGTTAAAAGTTGTATTCCTAATAACATAAGAATTTATACTTAAATCTTAATATAATTAGAAGTTGTAATAGCATACCTCCATCGAGTCCTAGTCGTAAGTTTGAATTAAACTTATCATCCGCGTTTGGACGACGGCACCATATGACATGGATTGTAACGACACACGCTGGGCCCAGCCAAGCCAGGAACTGTTGCCGTGATGGGTAGACAGATTGCAACATGATGGGGTCAACTCTCTGGTCTCCACGTCAAAATAACCAATTGCGCTTAAAAACATTGGACCTAGGGAGTAAACAGTTAGTGACCAAATTCCAAAAGGTACGCGTTCCTACTTTTTTTATTACTGTACCTAACTGCTAGTATAATCCAAGAGCGCAGACCAGGGTCGTCATTTGATCATAGTTATCAGGAAAAGGTTAAGTAAGAGCATCTCCAGCAAAGTTCCTACTTAAGCATTCATCTTATTTTTGAGGGCCAAAGGTAAAAAAACTCACTCTAGCAGGGCTCCTACTAAAGCCTTCAAATTCGAAAGGTCCTATTTTGGAGGCTGGAGTTCAGTCAACAGAACCCTCAAAAGTAAAGACACCTCTTAGATAAAAAGTAAGGGTCCTGTTTTGAGGACCATTGCTGGAGTTGCTCTAACCTAGGAACTGACAAATCAACGATCGAGACATCATACGTTGAATCAACAATCGCCAAGCACTTCAGGTCAAGTCTTGTGGAAAATATGGGTTCGACGCTGCTCGCGGGAAAATTTTTAGTGTAGTGGCTGGTGCGAGGCGCCAAGCGGGGATATCAGGGCATTAAGAAATTTCGCCGGTTGGGTCGACTTCCGCTGCCAAAAATAAGTGCTGTTTTCTCCGTCTTTCCATGGCCCTTCTACTTCAAGTCCAAAACAAGTAAGAATACAGGTGTAAAAAACAAGTGAGAATACAGGTGTAAAAAGTTGACTTTTGCTGGACTTACCTACACTTACGCTGGCTTATACGGTGAACGTAAATAGTACTTCCGTTTTTTTTCTCATTGTCTTATTTATTGGGAAAAAACAGCGACGGGTAATTTAACATCACGTCTCTCATCTATATCTATACCTAATAATAAAGAGGCAAAATTTCAGGCTATTTTTTTCGTTATCCATTTTCTTGGTCTGTCTCCCTCTAATTACTGGACAATGAAGAGTTTCTTCCATCCAGACTTATATATACAACCTGAGCTCATACATAGCATATTGTACATGAAAAACCAACAAAGAAAACAAAACAAACTGTATTAGGAATCCAACACAGCATGTCTTCCACCTCGTGGTCCCCCCCCCCCCACCCCACCCACACGGCCACATCCCATCTCCCATCCACAGCAAAACATGCATTGCGCAGGATCGACAGCCTGTTCGTTTGGCTAAGGCTCGTCGTAAACGGTTGTAAATTTTCAGTTGGAACAATATTTTTCTCTCACACAAACCAGCCAGCAGTACTTCTTCACGAACCAGCAACGATACGAACCAGCCAACCAAACAGGCTGTCGATCCTGCGCAATGCATGTTTTTGGCTAGCACTTTGACAACGCTCTCCGGTAAAAAGAAAACGTTGCTATCACGTGGACCAAATCAGTTTGCTCTACCAAGGAACGTGCTCTGCCTTGCTCCTCAATTGGATCCGTTGTTAGCTTGATGATGTCAGTAATGCCTACGCAATATATGGCCATTTTTCTTTAAAATATATATATATATATATATATATATATATATATATATATATATATATATATATATATATATATATATATATATATATATATATATATATAGGGAGAGGCTATTCAGTAGCCGGCTACAAAATAAGTTATTCTGTAGCCACCTCCATTTACTATAATTTTATATACTAATTTACCATAATATAAATACATATTTACGATAGTTGGGTTACTATAACACATGGGGATATTTACCATAACGTTATATTAAACCACTTAGTAAGGAGTTACTATAATCTCGTAAAATAACATAGTAATTATCGTAACTCAAAGTGGCTATAGAATAAGTTATTCTGTAGCCAGCTACAGGATAGTATATATATATATATATATATATATATATATATATATATATATATATATATATATATATATATATATATATATATATATATATATATATAGGGAGAGGCTATTCAGTAGCCAGCTACAGAATAAGTTATTCTGTAGCCACCTCCATTTACCATAATTTTATATACTAATTTACGATAATGTTAATATATATTTACTATAGTTGGTTACTATAACACATAGGGATATTTACCAAAACGTTATAGTAAACCACTTAGTAAGGAGTTACTATAATCTCATAAATTAACATAGTAATTATAGTAACTCAAGGTGGCTACAGAATAAGTTATTTTGTAGCCAGCTATAGAGTAGTTGTTCTATATATATATATATATATATATATATATATATATATATATATATATATGAGGATATTCTTAGCTGTCCATCACCAGATCTTGCGATCAAAATTTAATCACTAAAACATAACAATGTAGTGGAAAATAATGTGCATGTATTCTTATTATTATGGTTACTACTACTATTGTTTAGAGAAGACTCTTTCTTATACTCACTTCGCCCAAAATGAAATCAACTTTTAGAATTATCTTAAGTAAAACTATTTTAAATTTGACCATATTTTATAGAAAAAGTATAAATATTATGACACAAAATTAACATTACTGTGCCACATGGCTACGGATAGGAAAGAAACACGTACTCTGGATTTGATATGTAGTACTCAATGGTGGAAGGTGAGTTAAGGAGGAAGGTGAGATGATCATTTAGGTTGAATCAAGTCTATTGGCCTAGAGATACTGTTTTTTCCTCCCATTGCAACGCACGAGCACTAAATAAAAAGAAAACAAAAAACCAACCCCACCGGCCAGCCTACTCTACGCTATCCTTGTTATCTATCTAAAAATTAACTAAAACTAGTCCTAGTGCATTTAAACATGAGTAGGTTGGCTAATTTTCCAGACAAGTCATTTAACTAGTTGTTAGCCAAGCATAACTAATTATATAGCTAATTTTTGCCCAACTAGTAACCGGCCCTAAGCGATCCAAGCAAGCCTATAGTACAGTAGCACTAAAGAGGCATCATTTGTCACACACAACCTAAATCTCTCTCTCCGTGTCCTTATAAACTAGAGTAGTAGCGTGTCCAAGTACTGTATGAAGTCTAATCCAAAATAAATTAAAATACGAAGCATTTAGATGATCCCCAACTGTTTCACATGTCGGTACAAGTTGCGTTCGGACATATAGTGCAGAGTCTACTAATCTCATGACGAATTAGGACGTATATGATGCTATCATGATAAATCTTTAAAGCCCCTGACCCATAGGAGTTAGATCGAACAGCATACGTCACGATTCTCTAATAAACTGAAATGCATGACCTACATTTTTGGTCTGGGCTGATGGGGGTAAAAGACTTGTTGTTACAACATGGTAAGTTCAAAGTTAACAATGATCAACAAACAAGATTTTGGGAGGACGTGTGGATTGATCAACAACCGTTAATGCCAAGGTTTCCAGACTGTACATAATTGTAAGGAAAAGAGGGGTATCAGTAGCTAGTGTTTTAAATTCAACACCGGTGAATGTCTCATTTAGGCGGGGATTAGCGGGTGACAGACTAAATGAGTGGCTAAAGCTAGTCTCTTTAGTTCTTCTGGTAAGCCTAAATAATGATAAGGACAGCTTCATTTGGTAAATAAAAAAGAATGGAGTTTTCTCCACACAGTCATTATATAGGGAATTAATGAAAAGAGAGACGATTTCAGAGAATAATGTGTTCTGGAAAGCAAAATTACCTTTGAAAATTAAAGCTTTCCTTTGGTACTTAAAGAAAGGGGTGATTTTAACAAAGGATAACTTGATTAAGAGAAGATGGAAAGGAGATACTAAGTGTAGCTTCTGTGGGTTAGAAAAAATATCCAACATCTTTTCTTTGATTGCCGAATAGCTAGATCGGTTTGGAATACATTGTTCATCACCTTTAACTTTCAACCACCGAAGAGCATTACTCACATGTTCGGATTTTGGACAAGGAGATTTGCTCCTGGACTAAGAAATCAAATAATAGTGGGGATTGGAGCCATGTGTTGGGTATTATGGTTGAATAGAAATGAGGTAGTATTCCAAAATCGAGTTACTAATTCTTGCTTGCAGGTACTTTTCAGGGGGACTTTTTGGATCAGGCAATGGTCCATGTTGTCTAAAGAGGAAGAGGGAAGAAAGTTGAAGGGGGGCTGCAGGCGTCTAGAAGGCTTGTCACTGCAATTTTTTGGATCCAGTGGGTGGAGGAATCAAAAGAGAATAGAACAGTAATCTTCAGGGGACGTACTGGATCCGGGAATGGTCGTAGCTATCTAAAAAGGAAGAGAGAATGGCTATGAAGTTTGGATGCAAGAAGTTGGAAATGATAGTTGGAAATCTTCAGAAGTTCCGTGTGGAAGCAACACAAGAGTTTAGTGAACTAGCTTCTTTTTGCTGTATCCGGAGTGCCAGTGTTTGGACACTACGAGTGTTGCCTGTTTAGCTACAGTTTGGAGTTGGGGTTTAGCTGTTTAGCAAGCTTTGGTTTGGCTGCATCCTATGCGCTGTGTTTAGACACTACAAGGGTCGTTTGGTTATCAGTAGTCTGGAGTTGAGGCTAGTCTGCTTAGCAGTCTTTGGTCTTAGACCATGGTTTTATATTGGTTCAGTTTGATTGTACCCATTCGATTATGAATGTGGGAGACCGGAATACATTTGTTCCTTAATCTAAAAAAAACCTAAGAACACAGCATGTAGAGTAGCGATAGTGCGATGGACTAATAACGATAAATGAGCTGCCTAGCAAGTGGTGTCAAGCGTAGAAGTGGGAAAATTGAATGACTTTGAAGAAATGCAGAGCTTTCGTGGGATTATGTGACAGAGAGCCATTTTATGACAATTTGGATTGGTGCAATTTGGAGGTCAAGGATGAATTTTCAACGCATAAAAATTCAAACGATACAAAAAATTACCAAATCCAAGCGAAAAAGGCGATATATCTGAAATTTCTATGAAATTTCACACAAGCATATTATTTTTAGAGTTTTAGGGCTATGCCCCTGCCATTGCATAGTAACAACGACCAACAAGTTTATAGCAACAGGGTATAACCCAAAGTTAAAGCATAGAAATAGGCTCAAACTGAAACTTTGAAGGGACAACACCCACAAACACACCACTTACATCAACCAAACTCCTCTCTCATCTTTAAGAAACCAACCCACTTTCCCTGCTGAAAAACATTCTCCATCGGCACGAAATTCACTAGGAGACCTTTTGCTTCAGCTGGAGAACTAGAAGTCCAGTCCAGCGCCATGTTGAACAAGCATTCATCACCCCTACCTTTCACTTGTTTTAGCCAATCCTTAGTGGTCTTGTGGCCAAAGCTTTCAGCGTCAACTATGTGGTATGGTACTCTACCCTCATCTCTGCTGGACCGAGGGTAGTCCACCTTTGTAACATGCCAAGGATCATTGTCAGCAAGGACTGCTCATTTTTCCATTGGGAGCCCTGAAAACACAAATTATTCCTTAATTTCCAACGCCCCCATAGGGCTGCAGCACAGAAAACATTCTCTACCATAAACTTCTTCTCGGCCACATATGGCCTATTGAAAGGATATCTATACCTAAATTTCTTCCTAGGATTTCAGAAACAGCACACCACAGCTACATGGCAAACACACAATCAAAAAAGAGATGACCAACATGTTCATTCTCCTCACAAAACAAACATGACATGTTATCTACTTTCCTGTGGACACTAAGGTTGTCTCTAGTTAGCACCTTGCTTTTAGACAACAAACATAGGAAAAATTGCACTCCAGGTGGAATTTTAAGGTTCCACACATGAGGAACATTTACTGGCATAATGCCTCTAAAATTGATGATTTTATAGAGGGGCTGAAAGGAGTAAACTCCATTTGAATTAAACAACCAGGTCAAGGAGTCCTCATCATCAGTGAACACAATGGTAGAAGCCAGCTGCACTACCTCTAACCAAAGGTTCATAAGCCAACTATTAACCCCTCTTCTAAAGGTACACTTAAGATTTGTACCATCCCAGAGATGAAAGATAGTCTGTGACTTCTCATTAACTAAAACATAAATCTCCCAAAACTAAATAGCTAGACTAGAAGGACCCAACCAATTGTCCTCCCAGAATTTAACCTTTTTATCATTCTCTATCTTCCACTTGTAACCCATTTTTGTAGCAGTAGCTGCCCAAATCATACCTTTGAAAAAGCTAGAAGTACCAGAGGTCCCACTATAGAAGATATTTGGGCTCTCAGTATTATATTTATGATCAATTATTTGTTTCCACAACTTGTTACCATCTATATTGTATCTCCTAGTCCAAGAAGCTAGGAGACAAACATTCAAGTCTCTCAAATTAGGAATTCCCAAACCCCCATACTCCTTCATCAAACTAATAGTTTCCCCAATTGACTAGATGGAACTTATGGGCACCTTCATTGTCATTCCACAAACAGTTTGCCATATGAGAGTGGATGACTTTAATTGCCCACTTGGGAAACTTGAGGAAAGAAAGAAGGTATATATAGAAATACTGGACAGACAAGCTTTAAATAGCACAATCCTAGCTACAAAAGACAATAATTTGCCTCTCCACCCTACAATTTTTTTCAGTATCTTATCAACTAAAGGTTTGATATCTTCCCTTCTAAGCTTTTAATAGTGTATGGGAACACCTAGGTAATTAATAGGCAAGGATCCTAAGGGACAAGCGAAAATATGATTAATATCATGGGCTAACTCCTCACTCAGATTCATAGGTATGAGCTCACTCTTATGAAAGTTCACCCTCATGCCTGAAAACTGCAAGACTACTACCAACTATGGAGTTTAGCGGAGGGTTTTGGTTGTGGCATGCCGGCATCCGTTGCAAGTGCAGAGGGGTGTGGCAAGCATTTTCTTGGGGACTACCTTCAATGGCTCGTATCTGTTGGGTTGGCTATGGTCCATGTTGACCAGCACGCGATTGCGACTAGCCACACATGACAGTGGGCGCCTCACTAACGCTGCGACAACCAACGGATGGCGGCTCGTTGAGGACGACAACTTATGTGGAAATGCTCGTGGCTTCTCTAGAAATTTGAGGGATGACGTTGTGCAAGATGTCGCTCTTCTCTAGAAGCATGGTGCAAGAACAAGGTGTGGCTTCACACGGTGGCTGTTGCTAAGTAGGACGGATATGGCCCTAGTACGCTAGCGTGGGGCGATAGTCACTCATACCTATGACATCATTAGTGCCACAACGATCTCCAACTAGCAGTGGTTTGCTGCGGTACTTGCCTATGCCAAGCCACAGTGTAGCTGGTTTGGGGCATGAGCATGGGGGGTCATCGAGCGAAGGTCCTACAACTGTGGCCGACAATGGTGTCTGGCCTTGGTGTCACTTCCCTTGTTGGAGAAATTGTGGTAAGGCCCCCTCACCCTCTAAGAGTTCAGTTGAAAAACTTTGGTTCTCTTGCCAGCGTTGACGGCACCTGTGGACGTCGTTTCCCGTCTCATTGGAGTTATCGCTGTGGAAAACCTACTCCTACCTTCTAGTTTACTGTGCTTGTTCACTGTGGTGTGCCGGGCGGCGTTTGACGGCTGTTGCTTCTAAGTTTCATTGATGTTTGTGTTTCTTGTGGTCATGATTTCGTTGTCGCCTCCTTCGTGAGGGTGTTGTTTTCATTTTTTATCATTATAAAACACTTCTTCTCTATTAATATATGTTCGCTAGGCTCTTCCCGCTGACCCTTCGAAACAATATCAAGACATATAGTAAAAACAATGTATCGAGAAAACTAAAATATCTTATAATATGAAATAGAGGGAGTAATAAGTAGCATAATATCCATACACAATGAAGATAATCTTACATTTCAGTTTAGTGCCACTGTTTACTCCATTCATTACAAATTATAAGACGTTCTGGCTTTACTAGATTCATAATTTTTGCTATGTACTTATATATACACTATATTTAGATGTATAGTAAAAGTAATGTATTTAGAAAAGTCAAAACATCTTATAATTTGTAATCGAGTGAGAGTACTTATAAAGTCATGGAATCTATAAGACATTCTGCCATTACTAGTAATAATCTCATTCGTACTAATTAACTATACGTGTACGTGTCCTGCGTTGAATTATATGACACTACTGGAGACGACCTCTTTGCCGAGGGCTTCTGGGTTTGCCGAGGGCTAGATCTCGGGCACTCGGCAAAGGGGGTCTTTGCTGAGGGCCAGACCTAGGAGCCCTCGGCAAAGCTAGGCCCTCGGCAAAGAAGCCTTTGCCGAGGGCCTAACCCTTGGCAAAGAAACGGCCCTCGGCAAAATAAATCTTTGCCGAGGGCCTAGCCCTCGGCAAATTGGCCCTCGGCAAATATGGCCGGATGGGTCACGGCGGCCACTAGTGTCAGTCTTTGCCGAGTGCCCGCCGTCAGGCACTCGGCAAAGATTTTTTATTTTTTTTAAATTCTTTGCCGAGGGCCATTGGTCAGGCCCTCGGCAAAGATTTTTTATTTTATTTTTTAATATTCTTTGCCGAGGGCCATTGGCCAGGCCCTCGGCAAAGACCCCCTTTGTCGAGGGCCAGGCTAGGCCCTCGGCAAAGATTTTTTTTGGTTTTTTGAACCCAGTTTTTTTGTGGTGCTATAATACATTATTTAAAACTTAATTTTAAAATTTGGGCCAAATTTGACTTTTTTTGATATATTTCCCTAATTTATTTCTTTTCGTTGATTTTTTTTGAATATTTCAAATTTGAACTGCAGGTGGATGGAATAATGCAATTTAGTGATTCAAAAAATGTTATTCATGGTATTTGGTGTATGTTGAGTCCCCATCCATGAACTCGCATCAAATTTTGGGCATGCTCTTCACATAACATGATGAGGAACTTGTCAGAAAAGTGTTTTTAAATTATATAAAATCCATACGAAGTCTGAAAATCATGAAACTTGTCGAGCTGTCATGTTATCGCATGTTTAGGTTGTGGTACAAATTTGAGAAGGTTTCGAGCAAGTTGTGACATCGGATGCCTAAAACCCACACATGTGAGATGTTTGGGTTTTAGGCATCCGACATCACAACTTGCTCGAAACCTTCTCAGATTTTTACCACAGCCTACACATGCGATAACATGGCACCTCGACAAGTTTCATGATTTTCGAACTTCATATGGATTTGATATAATTTAAAAACACTTTTCCGACAAGTTTCTCGTCATGTTATGTGAATAAGATGCTCGAAATTTGATGCGAGTTCGTGGATAGGGACTCAACATATACCAAATACCATGAATAACATTTTTTGAATCACTAAATTGCATTATTCCATCCACGAAATATATAAAAATCAACGAAAAGAAATAAATTAGGGAAATATATAAAAAAAAGTCAAATTTGGTCCAAATTTTAAAATTGAGTTTTAAATAATGTATTATAGCACCACAAAAAACCAAAAAAAAAATCTTTGTCGAGGGCCTAGCCTGGCCCTCGGCAAAGGGGGTCCTTGCCGAGGGCCTGGCCAATGGCCCTCGGTAAAGAATATTTTAAAAAAATAAAAATCTTTGCCGAGGACCCTGGATCTGGGCCCTCGGCAAAGGGCCCAACCCTAAATCGGTCAGCGGCCCAAATTCCCCGCCCATAGACCAAAATTTTTTTTTGCCAAGGGCCTAGCCTAGCCCTCGGCAAAGGGGGTCTTTGCCGAGGGCCTGGCCAATGGCCCTCGACAAAGAATATTTAAAAATAAATAAAAAAACCTTTGCCAAGGGCCCTGGATCTGGGCCCTCGGCAAAGGGCCCAACGCTAAATCGGCTAGTGGCCCAAATTCCCCGCCCACAGAACACCATTACGCCGCTGCTGCTTGACGCCGCCGCTGCGCGCCCCGCCGCCCCACGCGACCCGCCGATGCTGCGCGCCCCTCGCCGCCCACCACCGCGCCGCGCCGTCCCGTGCCCGGCCGCCCCACGCGGCATGCCGCAGCACGCCCTGCCTCCCTACCACTGCGCCGCCCGACCTCCGTGTCGCCCCTACGCGTCGCTCCAGTGCCGCCCCTGCACGCCGCCCCACCGCCCTAGAGCCACCCCAGCCGGCCCTCCGGTGGCCCCCCGCGTCGGCCTTCCTGCCCCCCCGCGCCAGCCTCCCCGCCCCGACACCAGCGCCCAGGTCACCCCCGTCGCCGGCTGCTGTTGGAGGGGAGGAGGCAGAGGGTGAAGTAGGAGGAAGAAGAGAAGGAGAAGAGGAGAAGGAGGAAGGGGAAGAGAAGGAGAAGAAGAGGAGAAGGAGGAAGGGGAAGAGAAGGAGAAGAAGAGGAAAAGGAGAGAAGAAGGGGAAGAAGGAGAGGAGGAGGAGAAAGAGAAGAAGGGAAGAGGAGAAGCGGAGAAGAGAGAAGGGAAGAGGGGGAGAGGAGTACTCCGACACCACTCGACCTCGCCGAAGAAGAAAGTGACCCCCACATCACGACGCCCGACTCCACCGCAACCCTAGGTCAAACTCTCGTTGTCGGCCTTCGTGCCATATGTGGTTGTGTGGGCCTTTGTGCCGTAAATTGATATGGGGCCTTCATGCCGTTGTGGTTGTTGGCCTTCATGCCGTTGTGAATGTCGGCCATCCTGTCATTTTTTGCAGGTTTTGGAAACCTCCCCGTGCAGGGGAGGTGCTACCGAAATTTTGAACAAACAATAACCTATTGCCTTTTTATGCAGGAGAAGAGCACGTCGGAGGGGACCCGGAGGACCCCGATCGTCTTCGTCGGCGTCGTGGTTCTGCTTGCACTGCGTCGCCTCGCCACTGTGTCGACTCGCCACTGCCCCGCTAGCCTAACTTCACTGACACCCTAGGTATAAATAACCTCTTTTTCCGCATGTCTATCGTAGCCCGCGCGTAACCCAGTTAGGCGTCTCTCGTCCAAAAGAGATACGGTCGTAGGTATGTGGATCTTTGCATATCTACGACCGTATCTGTTTCGGACTGTCCACATTTTTGGTAGCTCGCGGATGCGTAGATGGGTTAGTTTCCATGGTCCACTCCGGTCCGAGATGGAGTTTTGGCATCACCTCCTTGTTGTTCTCCGGATACACACTCTCCCTGGCAGGACATGTATCGAGAGAACAATGGGGAGGTGCTGCCAAAATTCTATCTCGAAGAGGAGCAAAGCCTAGAAACTGACCTCATCTACGCATCCGCGGGTGGGATTAGGACCTATCCTCACCTATTAGACATTAGGAACACCGCGTAGATGCAATTGATGGTCACAATACTCTGTGATGTAAATGTTAAAGGATGGAGGACCGTTAGTGGATATACATGGGCTAGAGAAGCGGGAGTGACTACGACTATGAATGGGTGAAGGGGACAGATCATTTCTTGAAACATGCATTTGGCCCAGGAGCAGGAGGACATTCTCTAGTTTGGTGTCCCTGCAGCAAATGTGACAACAGGAGAAAGGTAGACGAGAAGATAATGGGTTGACATCTTGTGTTCAATGGTTATACGCCTGGCTACCAACAGTGGATCTACCATGGTGAAGCAGATCGTATAAGAGCGGAGGTGGTGAGAGCACGCCTCGAGGCTTTTGATGATGATGCTAGGGTAGCAGACATGCTTGTGAGAAGGAGGAGATGGAGGAATCCGCAAAGGACTTCTACAAAATGTTGCACTCGGCACAGAAACCCCTTCATGAGCGTACAACAATTTCTCAGTTGGATGTGGTTGGACACGTAATGGGGTTGAAGGCCGAGTTAAACCTGAGTCGAGAAGGCTTCGATAAGATGTTGGCTGTGTTTGGCACCATGCTACCGGAGAAGCACACTTTACCGACGAACTTGTACAAGGCAGAGAAACTCCTTCGTATGCTTAAGATGTTGTATGACAAGATACATGTTTGTCCGAAGGGGTGCGTCCTATTTAGGAAAGAACACAAGGACGCAAATTACTGACCGAAGTGTAAATCCTCCAGGTACCTAGAGGTAGACTCTGGTGATGGTCAGAAAAAATAGCTTCCGATCCCCGCGAGAGTGCTATGGCACCTTCCTTTCCTGCCGAGGATCCAACGGCTATTCATGATTGAAAGGACCTAGGATGCCGCCTAGAGGGGGGTGAATAGGCGTTTCTGAAAATTAACACCTTTAAATGCGGAAACGATAAGTAAAGAGAGTTTCCAAAATGGAAACTCCAAATAACGAGTAGTACCACCCCTCAGAAGTTAGCCACAGAGTATATAAAAGATACTAAAAGAATCTAGGAGCCAAACACCTGCAACCAAAAAGTTAGAACACAATACAATTCAGTTTGGCGCAGGGGCTAATACCGGACGTGTCCGGTAGGTATACCGGACGTGTCCGGTATTCACGACTTCAGTGGAACAGCCCCGAATTTGCTCCTTTTGATTTCTATCTTCAATCCAAACTGCAGGAAACTATTAGAGATAGTAATACACACAGAGTATCTGCAGAATAGCTAAAGCAACACAAATATCAAATGAAATGCGAATTGAGACACGATATTTGTTTTACCGAAGTTCGGACTCGTTTGAGTCCTACTCTCCGTTGAGGGGGCTGCGGGCGACCCAGCGAAGGTCAGCCCTAGAGGATACCACGAAGGTCACTCTAGCCGAAGTCTTTTCCAACTCCTTTTCCTCCTTCCACTAAATGATTCTGAGGCGGCGGAATCGACCATTACAAACTTTCCGAAGCAACCACAATCTCTCGGTTGCTCTCCGGCGATGCCTAGCCGTCTAGGACCGAAGAGTCCAAGAGTAACAAATGCAAATCACGAGATTGACAATATGCACAAGTGCTCAAGTGGTGGCTTGCTCTCTTTTTCAAATTCTCTCTTAACCCACAAATTGATTTTGCAATTTGGATCACACACTCACTAAGAGAGGGTTTAGGAGAGTTGGCAAGGCTCAAAAACGTGTGTCTATCTCAGCAGAATCAGCAGCCTCCAAAGGTGGAGGCTTGGGGGTATTTATAGCCCCCTTGAAAAAACTAGCCGTTGCAATACCGGACACGTCCGGTATGCATACCGGACACGTCCGGTATGACTCACACTGCGCCAATGGTAACTAAGTTACAGTGAAGTTGTGAGGCGTTGGAACTCCCGAAGAATGCCGGGACTTCCGACCGTCGGAACTCCTGACTCAAGTCGGAACCCCCGTCCCTCAGTAATTTTGAAAAACATGTAACTGAGTTAAAGTTAGTGAGGTGTCGAAACTCCTGACATATGTCGGAACTCCCGACCGTCGGAACTCCCGACTTACGTCGGAACTCCCGACCCTCACGGCTTTTGAAAACTAGCCGTTGGCTTCTGGTCATCCATACTGGACACGTCCGGTATGACCAGGACAGTGAACCCTCCAAGTCGGTCGAAGTGCGACACGTCGGAACTCCCAACCCATGCTGGGACTCCCGACCGTCGGAACTCCTGACCTATGTCGGAACTCCCGATGAACCAACCCAAGAACAACAGTTTTACTGCTGCTGGACAAATACCGGACACGTCCGGTATTGCCAGACCAGCAACGAATTAGTTAGCTCTTTTGTCGCTCAAATTCTCAAAACTCACATGGGTTGGCTTGAGCACTTATGAAATATTATCTATCAACATGATGCATCCCTCTTAATAGTACGGCATACCTATTAAACTCAAGATAAATGGAAATATGAATTTGTACCACTTGAGTTGTTCTTTTTGAATTGATGCCGTCCCTTCCAATCTTCATCAAGTAAGGGTGCTAACATGTTGATGTTGATCTTTTCACTTGAGCATAGCCATCTTGAGCATGTGACTTGATTCCATTCATCAGGTTTGAATAATCCCAAATGTATCAAGTCACTTCCATCAAATACTTCATCATAGATTTGATCCTTCACATCAATATGACCATCTTAGCTTGATTAGTACCTCAACTAAATGCAAGTACTTTCTTCTTCACCCTAGCTAGGTTCTTCGGCCGCCAAGCCATCGCTTGCCCTTCACCCTTGCTTAGTACCTCGAAGCCTTTCCTTGCTATCTTCACCATCTCAAGCCATCAAGTCACATCTTGTGTTGAATCATCCATTCATATGTATTGTTATCTTTTTCATTTTAATTTAGCAAGCTTCAAATATGAGACCATTCCATATGCAATCCCTTATGTCTCATTAACTAATAATCATGAGCTTGCTTTCACATAGTACATGGAAATCCCACAAGAAATAAGCCTTCACATGAATTCCATTTGCATTGTTGTCTTGTGCTTGAACTAGATTGTTTATACAACAACACGTCATTTTGGCTTTCATTAAGTACCTGTGAGATAACCTATTACCTGTTCACACTTAGCAAATGGGTTAGTCATTTAATCACGTTGTCATTCAATCATCCAAAACCCACTAAAGGGCTAGATGCACTTTCAATCTCCCCCTTTTTGGTGATTGATGACAACTTGATTAAAGCTTACAAAATGATATAAACATTTAAACTTTTGGGTTCAATGATTTATGAGAGGCTCCCCCTTAATATGTGCTTATGATTAGAATCCACAAAATGACCTCAAATGTCAGTTACACATACTAAAACAAATAGGAGACTCCCCCTAAATCATTGCATCCGTGGAGTGCATGTGTGTGTGACAAAGAGAAACCGTGATGCATATGACAAGATATATCATACAAGAATAAATATAAAGGCATCACATCAAATATTTTCATTCTAGCATGCATAGTCCTTATGAAAATAAATATGACACATGTAATTCACACATAGCACTCATTACAAATTTTCTCAAGTCCAGAAACCACTGATATATATAGATAAAGATCATGTCTTAAGAGATACATAGATAAAGCATAAGTAAGTCTCATCTCTCACATGATACAATCTATCTCAAATCCAAGATACATCAATGAAGCTCAAAAACAAGAAACGACAGCCTGCAGTACATATCTTCAAGTACAAAGAAAAGCGAATAAAACTATCCTGAAGCTTTAATCAGTCTCTCTCCCCCTTTGTCATCTATCACCACAAAGGTCCAACAATGACATACTAAGGACAAAGGAGCTACAAGCTGTCACACAAAGCACAAAGGGTGCTTAAGGTTCAAACTTTGTACTAATCTTTCCCTTTGTATTAAACTCTCCCCCTTTGTTATCTTAAAGTGGTTTTACTTGTAACTTGTTTGCAATTCAAAATAGATCAAGTACATGGGTTTACTAGCTCATGAACAAACTCATACACTAACCACTAGATTATATAATCATTCAAGCAATAGTGGTAGTCTATGAATCTAAAATTTTTCATTTGTAATGCATGATCCTATAAGCATGTACTATATGCACTAACCGCATACTAGTAAGGGATGAAAAATGATCATGCACAATACAATGATACCTTTGCTATGTTGGAGAGGAAGATAGTCATATAGATTTCAATTCATTTCTCCAATAGCACCATGAAGTCCAATTATAAGCTTAGTGAAGACCAATAGGTACCAATTCTTTGAATTCCTATTCTTCACCCATATGAATTGAGAATCACTAATGATGAAGTGCACTCTTCTTGTTGTGGTTGGCTTGCTTCTTCTTGGATCATTGCTTGCTTGAGAGAACTAAAAATGCATCACTTGTAATATTACTTGAAATTTCATGATACCACTTAAAATTTCATGACTTGTTTTCTTTTGGGTGTTGCTTGCTTTCTAGATCAATCTCTTGATTTTCTTCAACCAAGTACCTCAAATGTCCCTTTAGATTACCACTTTGATTTTAGCCATCCAAGCCTAGGGCGAAGTGACCTCTCTCCAAAGAACCATCCTTGACACTCACTTGAAATAACTTGAAAGAAAATCACTTGATCCACTTGAAAGATTTTGTTTGATTGATCCATATTGTTGGACTTAATTTGATGAATGACTTTGAATCCTTCTTTAAGTCCTTTTCTTTCTACTTGTTTAAGTCCTTTTGTTTCTATCAAAAGATCTCCAATTATCACTAGAACTTAAACTTCATCTTCATCTTGATCTTGGTCTTGATCTCTAGCTTGTGTACCAAATGTGTACCAGATACACTCTTCAAACAAATTGTCTTGTACTCATCATTTGTCATGCTTCTATCTCAAACCAAAACCAAAACATAGGTACCTCAATCACTTATAGATATGATTCTAATTTGAGGACCTTTGAATCTAAGTGACTTTTGATCAATCCAATAATTGTCACTTTCCTGGCAGATTCTGTACTCTTCAAAGAATAAATCATATCTCCCAAAGTACACATCTAAAAACCACGAAATTTGGTGAAGATGTGACACACTAAGTCTTCTAGTAGCTGTAAAAATTTGAGCTTCTTTTGACTTCCATATTGCTACCAGATTTTATATCTTTCCACACTGCTACATGCTGAAAACTGCTGCACTATAGCTGACAAGATCTACTCCAAATCCGAAGTATCACTTATCCAAATCTCATGAAATTTGCACAGCAACTAATACCATAAGTGTAGAGCATGCAGACCAAATTTCAAGCCAATACAAACAAATTTGGTTACTCAAACATGTCTATGATCACTGCTACCTCAGATTTTCAATATTGGACAGATTTCAATAATTGAGCTATTTTTCTTCAAATTGAACCAAACTTGAAATCAACTTGTTTGAATACTCTCACAAGACATATGTCCATTCAAACCACTTACTAGAAGAAATCTTATGAACATATCCAATTAAACCAACTTCAAACTTGATTACTTAAGCATTTAATCCATTCAAACATCTCATAGCAAGCAACATATGCATATATATCCAATTCAATTAACTCATATGCACCCAAATAAACTTTGATCAACAAGAGATATACCTTGATAGCTTATGATCTTCTTTGCAAGCTTCAACTCCACTTATTTGCAGGCCCTCAAATATATCAATAAATCCCCACAACTTGAATATGACACTTGTATGTTGATAGCATATGGACTTCACTCAATTTTGACTTGGCATTGGGATAGAATTGCACTATGCTTCAATACTTGACTCAACATAAGATGAACAATAATAATTCCATTGAATCAAGTCTCCAATGTCATGGTACCTACAAACGATCATCCACTTTTCGATGGTACCCAAACTAGTTTGGGTCCTCTCATGTTAGACGCAACATACTTAGGCATAGCCTTAGTATGAATAGCATAATTTTCTTTTTGCAATACTAACCAATAAGGTACAATAATAAACCTTTCTAGGCATAATATTTGCATCAATTGAAATAGGCTTAGGATTCTCACTTAGGGGACATGTATTAGCCAAGAATTGATTTTCTCTTTTTCGAATATTTGGCAAATTTATGATTTTCAAAACTCGAGAGAGATTTTAAAGGGACATAGGGATTTTTATGGACTTGAGAGAACCATGTCACATGTGATTAGGCAAATAATCAACCAAGGGTGGCAATAATCACAATATGACATGACTAGGTCACAAAGACCCAAAAAAACCACATGATTTTCAAAAACCACACCACCTACACATGCTAGTTAGGGATTTTAAAAAACATCTATCCTATATCACACAAATGCACACACTAGCATATAAAGGGCCTTAGATGCACTTACAATGCATGTATGTAAATACATACCTTTGCCTTGAGCCCATAATATCACCACTAAGATAATACATGGCATGACAACATCATGTTGACCTCACTTGTCAAATAATCATACCATATATGAAATCAATTTTCATCCAAAAGACTATAAATAATGCTAGATAAATTTGTTAGTCCACAATATCACCACTGAGATAATACATGGCATTACAATATCATGTTGACCTCACTTGTCAAATAATCATACCATATATGAAATCAATTTTCATCCAAAAGACTACAAATAATGCTAGATAAATTTGTTAGTCCACAATATCACCACTGAGATAATACATGGCATTACAACATCATGTTGACCTCACTTGTCAAATAATCATACCATACATCTAAAGGACTACAAAGAGTGCTAGATAAATTTGTTAGTCCATAATGGTGCAAAATAGAAATTTAGCTCCCCCTAAATAAGTGCTTCAAGTATTTTGAATGACTTTCAACAAGCACTTTTATTCTGATAAGAAATTGAGAGCCAATTTTCATTTTGACCATGAACCAAATAAGATTGCCATATTTAAAAGTGAGTTTAAGAGATGCTCACAATCCACTTAGATTTGATAAAACACAAGCTTCTGAGTATGTTAGGGATATATGAAAAATGTATGGATCGAATACTCAGTTGCAACACAATTAGTGTTCTGGTCCATGCAATACCGGACATGTCCGGTAGTATACCGGACACGTTCGGAATACACAGAACAGAAACACTGACTTTCTGTCCCTGGCCATACCGGACACGTTCGGAAGTAATATCGGACACGTCCGATAGGTGCAGGACAGAACCAATTAATTCACTGCATGTAATTTTAGCTCTAGTATTTATTGTAAACTTGCATCTCAACAAATGAATTGCTTTACTAGAGAGCCGTTAAAAGCATCATATGGCAAAGTAGAATTCCTTTTAATTGAATCTTATTAGCCACTTTCATTATTTCACAAATGTACCTATTTGTGAACTATAGAACACGAAACAAACAAAGTGGCTATCCTACAAGGTTTAGGTACTTGTTACCAATGGTGAGGATGAAATCTATGATATGTTCATTGAATTATCTTCGGGTCAACCATATAAGAGATTATGATGAGAATTGGTTGATAGATTGAGTGAATATTGTCAATTTGCTTGCTCAACCACCCCGAAGCTTTCATCTCACCACCAAGTACCTACATTATCAACCTAAGCACATTTTGGTACCCAACTCTTGTTGGGTCCTTTTGGGTTAGTCAACAAGTGCTTAGGCACCCAAATGGCCTTAGTACTAGTTTGTGGTGAACACATCACCTTGCTAGTGCTAATTCTATTTGTGGTCTTCCTAAGCATATTATCATAAACAAATGTGTTCGGCTTAGGAATGTTACCATTTGGGCAATCATAGCTTAGATGCCCCTTTCTTCCACAAGCATAGCATATGCGACCTTTGTTTGCTCTATGCTTGTTTTGCTTGTATGGACATCTATCAACCTTGTGGCCCATCTCATTGCACCCATAGCATCTTCTAGTTGCAACTTGGGCTTCCTTTCTTGCTTCTTTGTACATTGGGCATTTCTTGGTAGGATGCCCCAATTTCTTGCTCATGAGACAAGCACTTTGTCCATGACTCTTCACTTGCTTGGCCTCCTTGGTAGAAGCCTTTTGATTGGCGGCTTCAACCTTGTCGGCCCAACTCTTGTGTGGACACATAGCCCACTCATGTCCATACAATCCACAACCATAGCACATCCTTTTTCCATGTTTCTTGCTCTTGGTTGTGTTGGCCTTGCTTGAGATGTGATACTTTTGTTGGGCTTTGGAGGAAGCAAGGTTTGAACCCTTCTCAAGCTTCTTCACCATGTTATCACGGTTATCTTGAGAAGGTTGTCCTTTCTCCTTACCCTTCAACCGAATCACATCTTTCTTTAATCTTTGCACTTCTTCTTTGAGCTCTATGTTTTCTATAAGATTTAGCTCAATTGAAGATTGGCTTGCTTGAGTAGCACATTCATTAGTACAAGAAATATTTAATTGAGATGGTGTACTAGTGAGCGGATGTATGAGAGGTTGAGAGAATTTTACCGATATAATCACAACCTCATGAGCCACCTCAAGCATGATGCTTGATTCTACTACTTCCTCATGAGAGCACTTTAGATGAACATAATTTGCTTGTAGCTCATTATACTTGCTTGATAGTTCATCTAGCTTTGCCTTGAGCTCAAAGTTTTCCTTCTCTAGTTGTGAAACACTAGAAGAGGAGTTAGTAACTAAAGCATGCTCAATTGACAATTTTTCATACCTCTCATTTATTGCCTTTAGCTCTTGCAATTTGGAGATGAGAAACTTTTCTTGATTTTGAAGCGATTGCTCTTGCTTCTCAATCTCTTCTTCAAGCTCATCATTCTTTTCAACTATCTTCATGATGATGAACTTGTCTTTATGGTTGAGATGATCAAGGTTGTAGTTGTCTTCAACTTGAACATCACTCTTATCTTGATCATCTACTTGTGCTTTCTCCTTTTCTTGATCTTTCTTGTTATTCTTCTTCTTGTTTTTCTTGGCCATCAGACACAAGTGATGAGTATCATGAGATACTGAGGTTGACTCATCACTTGTTCGCCATCGGGCTTGAGCATCGCTGCAAACAGCTGCTTGCTGGTCTGCTGCCTCGGCCATACCGGACACGTCCGGTAGGCATACCGAACATGTCCGGTATGTGCAGGCAGACAGCACGTCATGTGCTGCTTGCACTTCTTGCTCCGGCTCGGTGCTCATGAGGTCTTGTGAGGCTTCTTTGCTGCATGAAGACACAATGGACATACTTTCCATTGACTCGACCTCAAGTGCATCATCGCATTTGGATTCTCCATATAACTCAACGAGTTTGGTCCAAATGAGATGAGCACTCTCCGAAGGTGGTTGTCCATTGAATATTGCCTCATCTTGAACCTCTGCACTCAATGTACTCAAAATGATATTAATAGCTTGAGCATTGAGTTGCACGCATATCTCTTCCTCTTTTGATAAATTCTTATAGTTGCTCCAATCAACTATAGGAAGAGGTATGCTTGCAAACACAATATGCTCAACAATAGGACTAATATGTCTAAAAACATTGATTACATGAATTGACCAAGGTAGAAAGTTTGAAGCATCATTTTGGAGAAGCATCGGCTCCAACTCGATAGGCGTCGACATCCTTTTCTCACGGTGGTGAAGCTTTGGGTGAGAACCTTGCTCCGATACCAATTGAAAGGACCTAGGATGCCGCCTAGAGGGGGGGTGAATAGGCGTTTCTGAAAATTAACACCTTTAAATGCAGAAACGATAAGTAAAGAGAGTTTCCAAAATGGAAACTCCAAATAACGAGTAGTACCACCCCTCACAAGTTAGCCACAGAGTATATAAAAGATACTAAAAGAATCTAGGAGCCAAACACCTGCAACCAAAAAGTTAGAACACAATATAATTCAGTTTGGCGCAGGGGCTAATACCGGACGTGTCCGGTAGGTATACCGGACGTGTCCGGTATTCACGACTTCAGTGGAACAGCCCCGAATTTGCTCCTTTTGATTTCTATCTTCAATCCAAACTGCAGGAAACTATTAGAGATAGTAATACACACAGAGTATCTGCAGAATAGCTAAAGCAACACAAATATCAAATGAAATGCGAATTGAGACACGATATTTGTTTTACCGAAGTTTGGACTCGTTTGAGTCCTACTCTCCGTTGAGGGGGCTGCGGGCGACCCAGCGAAGGTCAGCCCTAGAGGATACCACGAAGGTCACTCTAGCCGGAGTCTTTTCCAACTCCTTTTCCTCCTTCCACTAAATGATTCCGAGGCGGCGGAATCGACCGTTACAAACTTTCCAAAGCAACCACAATCTCTCGGTTGCTCTCCGGCGACGCCTAGCTGTCTAGGACCGAAGAGTCCAAGAGTAACAAATGCGAATCACGAGATTGACAATATGCACAAGTGCTCAAGTGGTGGCTTGCTCTCTTTTTCAAATTATCTCTTAACCCACAAATTGATTTTGCAATTTGGATCACACACTCACTAAGAGAGGGTTTAGGAGAGTTGGCAAGGCTCAAAAACATGTGTCTATCTCAGTAGAATCAGCAGCCTCCAAAGGTGGAGGCTTGGGGTATTTATAGCCCCCTTGAAAAAACTAGCCGTTTTATAGCCGTTGCAATACCGAACACGTCCGGTATGCATACCGGACACGTCCGGTATGACTCACACTGCGCCAATGGTAACTAAGTTACAGTGAAGTTGTGAGGCGTCGGAACTCCCGAGGAATGCCGGGACTTCCGACCGTCGGAACTCCTGACTCAAGTCGGAACCCCCGTCCCTTAGTAATTTTGAAAAACATGTAACTGAGTTAAAGTTAGTGAGGTGTCAGAACTCCTGACATATGTCGGAACTCACGACCGTCGGAACTCCTGACCCTCACGGCTTTTGAAAACTAGCCGTTGGCTTCTGGTCATCCATACCGGACACGTCCGGTATGAATACTGGACACGTCCGGTATGACCAGGACAGTGAACCCTCCAAGTCGGTCGAAGTGCGACACGTCGGAACTCCCGACCCATGCCGGGACTCCCGACCGTCGGAACTCCCGACCTATGTCAAAACTCCCGACGAACCAACCCGAGAACAACAGTTTTACTACTGCTGGACAAATACTGGACACGTCTGGTATTGCCAGACCAGCAACGAATCAGTTAGCTCTTTTGTCGCTCAAATTCTCAAAACTCACATGGGTTGGCTTGAGCACTTATGAAACATTATCTATCAACATGATGCATCCCTCTTAATAGTACGGCATACCTATTAAACTCAAGATAAATGGAAATATGAATTTGTACCACTTGAGTTGTTCTTTTTGAATTGATGCCGTCCCTTCCAATCTTCATCAAGTAAGGGTGCTAACATGTTGATGTTGATCTTTTCACTTGAGCATAGCCATCTTGAGCATGTGACTTGATTCCATTCATCAGGTTTGAATAATCCCAAATGTATCAAGTCACTTCCATCAAATACTTCATCATAGATTTGATCCTTCACATCAATATGACCATCTTAGTTTGATTAGTACCTCAACTAAATGCTAGTACTTTCTTCTTCACCCTAGCTAGGTTCTTCGGCCGCCAAGCCGTCGCTTGCCCTTCACCCTTGCTTAGTACCTCGAAGCCTTTCCTTGCTATCTTCACCATCTCAAGCCATCAAGTCACATCTTGTGTTGAATCATCCATTCATATGTATTGTTATCTTTTTCATTTTAATTTAGCAAGCTTCAAATATGAGACCATTCCATATGCAATCCCTTATGTCTCATTAACTAATAATCATGAGCTTGCTTTCACATAGTACATGGAAATCCCACAAGAAATAAGCCTTCACATGAATTCCATTTGCATTGTTGTCTTGTGCTTGAACTAGATTGTTTATACAACAACACGTCATTTTGGCTTTCATTAAGTACCTATGAGATAACCTATTACCTGTTCACACTTAGCAAACGGGTTAGTCCTTTAATCACGTTGTCATTCAATCATCCAAAACCCACTAAAGGGCTAGATGCACTTTCAATGATCGAGGAATCCGCGAAACAGATGACATGGCACAAAGATGGCAAACGGTACAATCCTGGGAAGATGGTACATCCATCTGATGCTGAAGCATGGACGTACTTCAATGACAAACATCGTGACAAAGCAGCTGAGGCCCATAATGTACGTGTCGCGCTGGCAACAGATTGGTTCAATCCTTATGGAATGATGGCTGTCCCATACACATGCTGGCCCATTTTTGTTATCCCCCTCAATCTCCCTCCCGGCATCTCCTTTCAACGGCATAACGTATTCTTGTCGTTGATAATTCCTGGACACCCGGGGAGTAATATGGGTGTGTTCATGGAGCCTGTGATTGATGAATTGATCCACGCTTGGGAGAAGGGGGTATGGACATACGACCAAGCTACAAAGACAAGCTTCAAAATGCACATTTGGTACCACTACTCCCTGCATGACTTCCTGGCATATGGGTTATTTGCCGCCTGGTGTGTTCATAGGAAGTTCCCATGCCCAATATGCAAGGAAGCTGTGAGGTTCATTTGGTTGAAGAAGGGTGGCAAGTATTTGTCGTTCGACCAGCATCGTCAGTTCCTCCCTCTAGACCATGAATTCAGAGAAGACATCAAGAGCTTTATGAAAGGTGTCAAAGTAATAGACCCTAAACCACACTTGAGGACTGGTGCCGAGGTTTGTGCTCAAATAGATGCTCTCGTGCCCAATGAAGAAGGTGGTTTTGTGGGATATGGTGAGGAACATATGTGGACTCATAAGTCCGGCTTGACGAGGCTCCCCTATTTCGATGACCTTCTTCTGCCACATAATATTGATGTAATGCACACTGAAAAGAATATCGCCGAGGCACTTTGGGGAACTCTCATGGACACTAACAAGTCTAAGGACAATGTTAAGGCTAGAGTGGACCTAGCAACGTTGTGCGATAGACCAAATCAAGCGATGCAGCCTCCTAGTGGCCGAAACAAGAACTGGAAAAGGCCTAAGGTCAATTTCATCTTACAAATCGATCAAAGGAGGGAAGTACTAAAATGGATCTAGACGTTAATGTTCCCAGATGGATATGCAGCGAATCTTAGCAGGGGAGTGAACTTAGGCACTCTGCGAGTCAACGAGATGAAGAGTCATGACTACCACATATGGATTGAGCGGCTTCTTCTAGCGATGGTCCAAGGCTATGTCCCTAAGCATGTTTGGCTAGTGCTGGTAGAGTTGAGCTTTTTCTTTCGCCAGCTTTGTGCCAAGGAGATATCTCGGACCGTCGCTCAGGACTTGGAAAAAGCGGCACATGTGTTGCTCTGTAAGCTGGAGAAGATCTTTCCACCTGGCTTCTTCTTGCCAATGCAGTATCTGATTGTGCACCTCCCGTCCGAGGCACGTTTGGGGGGCCCGTGCAGGCCCGTTGGTGCTATCCAATCGAGAGATGTCTAAAGACTCTTCGCAAAAATATACAAATAAAGCCAGAATTGAGGCTTCCATTGCAGAGGCATGCCATCAGGAGGAGGTGGCAAACTTCACAACGCAATACTACAAGCTGAACCTTCCTAGCAATCATAATCCACTTTCTCGTTACAATGCTGGCGAAAATGAATCGACCCTCAGCCTTTTCCAAGGCCAACTCGGCAACGCAAGTGGATCAACCCCGAAGCTATTGGGAAATGAAGAGTGGCGCAGTATCATGCTATATGTGTTGAATAACCTTATTGAGGTGCAGCCATTCATCAAGTAAGTTCTCAATGAACTTGTTTCAATACGCCGTCACTATTCTACATCCAACCCCATTGGATTCTCGTTCGGACAGGGAATTTGTTCGTGAATTCTGGCATCAATCAAGGGATCCTACCTCGCATGAACAAGACACCCTTGTTTTGTGGGGTGCGGGAGCGGGGAGACCTGATTTCATTTCTTGGTTCAAACAAAAGGTAATGTCCAATTTAGCTTGTACGTTCGATCGTCCAAGGTGATCATACGTTTGATTAATATAACAATCTATCATGCTTCACCTTGAAGGCCCAGACCGGTTCGTCCACGAGTGATGAGTTGAAACAGGTTGCAAACGGCTATGACGTTAGGGTGAAGTCATTTATCGGCTATGACATGAATGGATATCGCTTCCACACAACAAGTTACGAGCAGATTCGGCCCAAACGAAAAACCACAAATAGCGAAGTTTGTACGCCCGGCATTGATGGCCTCGACTATCATGGTAGAGTTGAGGAAATCTATGAACTCTCATTTCATGGAGACAAACCTCTTAAACCTATCATGTTCAAATGCCACTAGTTTAATCCTCGATCAACGAGACGAACCCCTCATCTTGGGCTAGTCGAGATTCGAGAAGATTCCATCTATCCTAGAAAAGATGTCTACATTGTGGCTCAACAGGCCGTGCAGGTGTATTATACTCGATACGCCAACCAAGACAAAGAGGATCTTAAGGGTTGGGCTATTGTGCACCATGTATCTCCACATGGTAAACTACTTGCCCCAAACGATGATGATTACAACTTCAACGCAAACACATATGATGGACAGTTCTATCAAGAAGATGGGCTACTAGGCACGTTTGAGATAGTCTTACCCGAAGCAATCGAAATGGAAGTAGACAACGAAATGGTTGATGGCGAGGTCGATGGAGATGTGGTGGTAAATGCCAAGGACATAGCAATGCTTGAGCGATTACTTCTAGGCAATGACTACGATGACAACATAGAACCTTCGGATAGTGTTGTCCATTTGGACAATTTTGACAGTGATGATGAGACCTATGATCCCAATCATGAAGATTATTCCTAATACATGTAATACTATATTTTTTAAATTTGTGTTTTGTTTATATATTTTGAATCTATTTCTAATATATGTACTAATTAGTCTTGTTCATTCTTTGTGATTGCAGGTGATTGAACAAAGACGGCGAGCAGACGTCCACGCCATGACACGCCCTCGGTTTATGGGAGAGACCGCCCTCTCCTTTGAGGTGAGGGGTCGTCATCCGGGGCAGCATCCGTAGGAGGTAACGAGAGGAGGACCAGGGGTAGCAGCCGCAGGAGGCAGCGGTCTCCTCCCTCGCCACGTGATGAGGTGCTAGAGGAGGAGCACGTGATGGCCACGGCCATGGCCATGTCCTCGTCGGAGGATGAGAGGGGTCAATAGATGGGCGAGGGAGGCGAGGCGCTCGAGGGCGAGGGAGGCAAGGCGCTCAAGGGTGAGGGAGGTGAGGGGCTTGAGGGTGACGAAGGGGGTACCGCTACCCGGACTCCCTACGAGCGAGGTCCTGCGAGCCTCCCTCCGGTTCCGCTTCCTCACAACCGCCTAGTGATTCGGCCTATGGCAAAGAGGTAAGTAACTATAGATGTTATCACAACTACTTCATAAGATATGTTGGAAATCATAAGAGAAACTGATAAATTTTCTTAATCACTTGTGTAGGGCCTGGTTGGTTTTGTCAGATACTCTAGCATGCACCCCCGCGAGCATCCTTGGTGGTTTGTGCAGGAAATGGTACCCCGGCATTGTGCAACTGTCCGAAGAGCCGGTGGTGCGGGAGCCGGCCTCCAACTGGGATAGGTACGCGCTGGTCACGGATGACACTTACCGCAATAAGCAGGAGTGGGTATTGGCGAAGTTTTGGGTAAGTTTCTCTCGCACAACATTGCTTAATACATCTCATTCATTGGTTAAATGTTTTATTGAAATAATGAATGGATACATCGGTTTTGTATGTAGAAATATTTCAAGGCCGAAGAAGGACTTGAGGCCCAGGCAGATCGAGCAGCTGTCGTAGCTTGTAGGAAGTACGTCACCGAGATGCACCACCATGGGCGCGTCCAAGCCCACATAGACTACTATAGGTTGGTACTTAAGCAGTCCCTCCCCAAGCCTCAAGCAAGACTGATTACGCTGATCCGGGACCAGTACCTTGAGGTAGGCGAATAACATTTATAATGATTCGTTTTGATATTAAGTAGGTTCAATTTCATCTTCTTATATGTAAAATGCTCGATGACTTGTAGATGATTCCCTAGTGGTGCTGATCGTATCCCGAGTGCTGGGCCATGATCGTGGACAAGTGGTTATCACAGGACTTTGTTGACATGCACGAGAGGCAGCGGGAACAGCGTCTGATGAGGCAAGGTCTAACTCACCATCAAGGCAGCCGTAGCCTCCCTAGATACAAACAAGCATACGTAAGTGATTTCTTTCATTTATTTTGATGCTCAATTCTGCTTGATTTCTCACCATCTTCCTGTCTTTCTCGTAGGAGGCTAAGCACCTGGGTGAGGAGGTCTCGGAGTTCTCTGCGTGGGCTATGTCCCACATGGACAGGGTGTTGTCCTCTGTCTCCTTCGATCCGGCTGCCCCGCCCTAGGTGTACTCCGACCCGAACGTGTACACTAAAGTCCAAGAGTACACATCCTCGGTAAGGGAGATCTAATGGGAAGATTACAATGTGCGCACTAAGCCCATTGATGCAGAGACAATCATGAGGCTCGGAGGAGGCAAGAAGCACGGGCGGCTATGGATTGCAGACGACGCCATCGACTCCACCACTCTTCCCTCCCTTGACGCTATCCGAGCACGGAGCACGAGCTCCAGCTAGCCCATACGCTCACGGCCTTCTCCAGCACTGCAGCAGGTCCAGGCACTCCTATTTTACTACACAGGTAATTCCTGTTTTACTCGTCGTACATTGATATTTACACACCTAAATTAGATTTGCATTACTGATACATTGGAGTGAAATATTGCAGGCCGAGCTGGAAGAAACAAAAAGGCAAAGTCAAGAGCAGAACGTGGAACTGACCGCATAGCTGCAGGCCCAGCAGGTCGCATTCGAGGCCGCGCAGAAGCAGATGGCGGAGATGATGGTGATCATGCAAAGTCTTGGGCAAGCATCGGGTGTACCTGTGTAGTTTTCAGCTCCTCCACCTCCTACTCCTGTAAGTATGAAAGTTCACTTTTCGCTTGTGCTTTGCATGTATGTCGGCCTTCGTGCCGTTGTGGATGTTGGCGTTCGTGCCATTGTGGATGTCGGCATTCGTGCCATTTTTTCTTGCAGGTTTTGGAAATCTCCCCGTGCAGGGAAGGTGCTGCCGAAATTTTCAATTGAGTAATCTTTTTGTATTCCTAGATTACTAGATGCAATCTCTAAGTTCCAAAACTATTTTCCCAGATTACTCACACATGCAATCTCTGCTCCTTTGTGCAGCCTCCGTCCGCGGGTTCCAATCATCCCAGTAGTGCGTCACCGGCTGATCCTGCCTTTCCATCACCACCGTCTCAGAGGCTACCTTGATGAGGACTAGTGCTAGGTGATATGGTTGTACTTTATTGTAATATTTGTGGTTTATGGTTCTGACTTGTGCTTGGATTTCATGAACTTATCGTAATAAACATGTGAATGATGATGAACATGTGACTTGTCGTTGTAATATATTGTGATTTGTGGTTCACAATTATGGTTGTGATATATTGTGAGAAAATGAGTTATGTGTGATATATATGTGATGGCTGATATATATATGTATATATATGAAATGCTTGTGTCGATGGAATGCAAAAAATAAAAAAAATTTAAATTTCTGCCTCTTTGCCGAGGGCAATGACCAAGGCCCTCGGCAAAGAAGGGTCCTTTGCCGAGGGCCGTCCCATTGCCCTCGGCAAAGATTTTTTTTAAAAAAAATAAAATTTTCTGCAATATTTCTTTGCCGAGGGCCATGGTTGGAGGCCCTCGGCAAAGACTTTTAAAAAAAATTTCTTTGCCGAGGGCCTGCGTCACTACCGGACTCCTTGAGTTTGCCGAGTGCCCGAAACACTCGGCAAAAGACATAAAACACTCGGCAAATGGTTCGCCGAGTGTAACACTCGGCGAACAGCACTCGCCAAAAACAGTGACGGCAAAGCCAACTTTGCCGAGTGCCCGACACTCGGCAAAGTTGAAACCGAAAAAAACCCGAAAAAATGGGAATTTTTACCAAAAAAAAGATGGAATTTTTTTTATCGATGGAGGCCCCCACCGGCCAGCGCCCACCCATCTACGACATTTTTCGCGTGAATTTCATAGCTACGCGGCTGACTCTCACTTGTGTCTGGATTCCGTTTTAGTTCCCAATATATTATACTAAACCGAGTGTAAATTGCATGTTTGAGGCCCTAAACAAATTCAAATAAAAAAGTTGTAAACTACAAAGTTTCATAACTTTTCGAGATCTACACTTTTAGTTTAGGAAGTTTTTCCATCCAAGGTCGTTTACAAAATTTGAATTTTAAAATTTTGAAACTCAAACACAGTTTTGCATGACAAGATGTTTTCAAATCAAAAAGTTGTCAACTACAAAGTTTCATAACTTTTCGAGATCTACACTTTTAGTTTAGGAAGTTTTTCCATCCGAGGTCATTTACAAAATTTAAATTTTAAAATTTTGAAATTCAAACACAGTTTTGCATGACAAGATGTTTTCAAATCAAAAAGTTGTCAACTACAATGTTTCATAACTTTTCAAGATCTACAGAGTTTATTTTGGTTGTTTTTTCATCCGAGGTCGTTTGAAAAGTTCGAATTTTAAAATTTTGAAATTCAAACGCAGTTTTACATGACAAGATGTTTTCAAATCAAAAAGTTGCCAATTACAAAGTTTCATAACTTTTCGAGATCTACAAAGTTTATTTTGGTTGTTTGGTCATCTATTCATCCGACATGGTCGTTCTAACATTGTTCACAAATCTTATATATCTCTCTTGTAGTTTCATAAACTACAAGAGAGATATGTTAGATTTGTGAACAAATTTATTTTCACTTTGTCGTATGAAGAAAAGACCAAAACAAACATTGTACATCTTGATGAGTTATACAACTTTGTAGTTAAAAACTTTTTCATTTGAATTAATTTACTGCTTCAAAATGTGCTTTGAAATTTTCTTTGCCGATTGTCAAAAAAATAACACTCGGCAAAGAAGTTCTTTGCCGAGTGTCAAAAAAAAAACACTCGGCAAAAAGCCTCTTTACCGAGTGTCAAAAAAAACACTCGGCAAAGGAGTCTTTGCCGAGTGCCCGAAAAACAACACTCGGCAAAACACCTGGCACTCGGCAAAGAGCCAGTCTCCGGTAGTGCGTGGAAGCCTTCGGCAAAGGTATTTCAAAAAAAAAGAATAATTCTTTGCCGAGGGACGTCCTATTGCCCTCGGCGAAGATTTTTTGGAAAAATTCTGCACATTTCTTTGCCGAGGGCCATGGTTGGAGGCCCTCGGCAAAGATTTTTTTTTAAAAAAAGAATAATTCTTTGCCGAGGGTCCCAGGCGCCGGCGCCGTGACGCCTGCTTTTCTTTGCTCCGGCCCTCGGCAAAGGCTTTGCCGAGTGCCCGATAAAGAGCCCTCGGCAAAAACCCTCGGCAAAGACCCTCATCGCCGACTCAAAATTTCCCGAGAGTTCTTTGTCGAGGGCCGCCCTCAGCAAAGTCTTTGCCGAAGGTTAATGGGCCATTGCCGAGGGCCTCAGGCCCTCGGCAAAGAGGCCGTCTCCAGTAGTGTGACATGTGATACAACATGAACGTAACCATCAAAATATGGAAGGACGAGCAGATGTGTATGTTCATTCGACCCCTCAATTCTTCAGAAAGTCTCGCAGTTGGCCGCCTGGAAGGACAGCACCGATTTGTCCAGGTCGTATCGGATGTGGTAGTCCATCTGGATGATGTTGCCGACAATGGACGTGTGGCTGGGCGAGCTCTGCACGATCCAGCAGCTCACGCTGTCGTCCACCGCCCTGAAGTAGTTCTCCGTCCTGAGGGCCATGTCGCCGCCGTCGAAGTGCAGCACCATGGACGGGAACACAGCGCCGGACGTCTGGAAGCAGACCTCGTACCCATCCGTGCCCGGAACACTCGTGAGGTTCGTCGCCTGCGACAGGAGCGCCACCTTGGCGAGCGTGTACGCCGGCTCCGCCAGGAACGTCAGCGTGGTGCCGGAGTCGAAGATGATGCCGTGTCTCCCAGTCCCGGGCGTCGTCGCGGCGCCGATGGAGATACTAGTCAGGTTCACGGTGTAGTAGGTGGACGTCTTGAGGAGCGGCGTGGACTGGACGCCGGCGCCGGTCATCAGGTCGCCGGCGGCGCCGAACAAGAGAGGGCTCGACTTGGTGGTGTCGCTGGTGAGGGAGTAGGAGAAGGCGCCGACCTTGAGCTGCCTGACGAGGGACAGCTTCCCGCGGCCGAGCCCGACGAGGCCGGAGCCGGAGCCGTACCAGCCCTCCGACATGGTCGTGCAGCCGAAGCCGATGCCTCGCACGGCGTCGCCGCCGAGCGTGAAGGTCTCGCTCGCCATGTAACCCTGCGTGTAGTGGTGCGGGTCACTGGCGAGGCCGTACGAGTACTTGTAGTCGCACGCCGCGCCGCTGGCGCTGGCGCTGGCGCCGGCACCGCCGCACGTCGCCAGCGACTGGGACTCCAGCGTACGGCAGAGGCCGCTGGAGCACGGCAGCTTGGAGAAAGACGACGACTTGTTTGGGTAGTAGGAAGGGGAGCCCTGCGGCGCGCACCGCTTGCACGCGCCGCACTTAGCCCAGATGAGGTCGCTGCCGGTGTCGGCGAGGACCGACAGCTTCTGCGGCGGCGTGCCCATGGAGAAGGTCATGTCGTATGCGCCGCCGCTGCTGTCCATCTGCAGCGGCGTCTGCGCGCTCCCTGACCCTGAGGCTGCTGCGTCAAGCAGCCGGGGGGCGAGGATGGACAGCCGTTGGCGAGACTTGTGCGCGGCCCGCGTTAGGTTGATGGCCGGTTGGTTGCGGGTCATGGTGGCACGGAAGAAGCCTCGGCGTTCGGAGTAGGCCGGAGGAGCGGCGAGGAGGAAGCAGATCGTCGCGAGAACGAGGATGGACGATCTTGTCGTCGCCATTCACAACCATAATTTTAGATTTGTGTCATTGACGTGGGCTTCTCCTAGTGTTTTGGCATTTAAAATTTAGTATAAATTTTCCTTACTAAATGTCTCCTGGTGAGATTTCCTTGTGCTATGCCTAATGATACTGTTTTATTACTACTTAAAAATATTAGCAGAATTCTACAATTTTGGTAGGGATTTCTGGACATCAAAGGATTCCTACCTGGTGCGACGATGACGACGATGATGACTAGGTACGAGTATGAATATATAGATTCAGGAGTCCACGATGCCAAGTGTGTACAGTCGTACGTGATTTACCTTTACACAAAAAGACCCCGCGCAGCGTTTTATCCACGGCATTTGGAAAACCGGACACAAATAACAATGATGAAATGATGAATTCCTTGTAACGACATCGCAAATGGAGTATACCAACTCGCAGTACACGCTGGCCTATCCCATGGAACACTTCCGAGTGTGAAGCCGTGTGTATTACTAAGGCATCTTTTAGCACATCTCAACTTCAAAAGTGAAGCTATTTTTTAACAGCTTTCTTAGTAAATAAGCTGAGCTATTTTAGAAAAATTGTTGTGCAAAACACTTCACCAATAGCTTCATGCATGGCTGAGAGAGAAATTAGGAAGAGAGCTATGTAAAGCTACTTTTTTTCACCTTCATCTTTATCTATTCCTTTGTGAGAGCATAAAAAAGAGCTTCACCCCATGAGCTATTTTGAAAAAGAGGTGTTTAGCAAAAAAAAAGACAGCTTATGCAGCAGTGGCGGAACTAGGTGTGGCTAGCAGGAGCCAAGGCCCCCCTAACATCTAAAAAACTTTTATTTACCTTTGCTGCAATCACTGTATCTGTAATTATTTTCAAGTGAAAGAGACATTGAATGTGCTGTCTCCATGTGTTATCTTGGTCTTGGCCCCTCCTGAGTTGTACGGATGGTTCCGCCTCTGTTATGAAGTCATTGGTGGAGCTATGTGTCGGCGTTTCGCACAACCGACTAGTAAATTTGTATTTTGCGCGTCTGACCCGGATGGTGTGCTAAGAGGACATAAGGATTATACTGGTTCAGGCCGAATATCCCTATGTCCAGTTTTGGGCTACTCGTGTTAGTAGCACTGAGTTTGTAGTAGGGGGTTATAAACTGGCGAGAGAGGGAGGAGCTCCCAAGTCTCTGTGGTTCGATTGCTCGATGCTTCTACTGCTCGATCTATCAGTCGATTGAGCTCTTATGGTGTGATGTGCAATGCCCCTTAGTGAGACGCCCTGCTTTCCCTTTTATAGGCCAAGAAAAGCAGGGGTTACAACGGAAGGGAAGAGGGAAAAAAGAAAGAGAAATAAGGCTCCCGGAGGTGTGCCGTCCTCCTCTTCACGTGGGTCCCGCTGACCCTGTAGATCGTAGTTGCAGCGGCGTCGTACCGGGGTCCTGTTGGGCACTGCAGCATGCGTGCGGGCGTCGTGCGTCGTTCTTGTCTTCCATCCCATCCGAGCGGACGGAATGGTCAAAGGGTCCCCTGACAGAGGCCATACGGGGTGCTGGCGGTACAGTGCCAGTCAACTGACACCGGTTGACTAACGTTGGATGGTGGTCGGGCAGGGAGTTGGCAGCACAGTGCCACCCTATTGACACGGTGGGCGATGTGAGTCTCTCAGCATGGCCTGATGCGACCGCCAGTCATATCAGGACGCGTCTGAGACGTGCCTCCATGCCGTAGTGGTTGAAGCGGTTCGGGTCCCATCCTGAGGCCACTGCTTTTGTCTAGTAGCAAATTCGACCCCTAGGGAACGGGCAAGGCGGAAATCTCATCCTGGGGTCCGGACGAGACAGAATCCGACCATCGGGGGTCAGACGAAGCGGAGCCCTCCCCGTGGGACCGGACAAGTCAGAGCCCATGCCTTGGGGTCAGACGAGGCGAAAACCTCGTCCTCGGAGTTGGACGAGGCGTGGCCCGGCCCCTGGGGGTCGAACGAGGCGGAAACCTCGTCCTCGGAGTTGGACGAGACGTGGCCCGGCCCCTGGGGATCGGACAAGGCCACAGTTGCGTCCTTAACCATCGGATGAGGCGATGTGACGCTCATTAATCCTTTGGCTTGGATACCCGGGTATAGGTATCTGACAGTAGCCCCTGAGCCTTTAGAGGGGTGAGACACTCCTACAAAGGCTTTTTGTGATTTGTTGCTCGTATGGCCATTATGCCGTGTAGGGTAACCGAGTAGGATTTAGGCACCTAGCCTACATGTGGGGGACTGGCAAAGTGGATACGGGCGCCCAGCCCCTAAGGAGAAGACGCGCTGGTAATCCATTTTCGATCGGGTGCGCGCTAGAGCACCTGGTGGGTGTAGCCCCCGAGCCTTTGGGGAGTGAGACACTCATGCAAAGGCTTTTTGCGATCCATCGCTTGAGGGCGCACGGGAGTACTATTTGTTATTGTTGCTTTGCAGGATGGCGAGCCCCTGAGCCTCTAGGGGCCAGTCGCCTGGTTTCTTGCATCACTCCATTCATGGTTTTCGCAACAAGAGGTGACTCGTCGTTTGTCTACGACAGCGCGTTTGGTCTCTTTGCGATGCCGAGCCCCCGAGCCCCCGCACATAGCAGGGGTTCAGTTGGGGGGTTAGTTCATCTTGTGATCGTCGTCCCTCATGCGTCCATTCGCTAGAACAGAGGGCTGAGCCATGCCGTGCTTTCCTCGCTGGATGGAGCACGGTGCTTGGTGAGTTGTTAACAGGCTTGTTCGAGTGGAACCCTGGCATCCCCTTCGCGGGGGCCCAGTTTGAGGTCAGCTAGTGACTAACTTCAGATTCTTGGTGGCCGGTCCATATAGTTCTTAGATCCGTTCGACCGGTCCGAGGGCTCGATGCCTTTCTTCGGGAAAAAACCATGGACCATGCATCATCCAAGACTCGAAACGAGGGTCAGGACACCCGTGGCGCTTTGTGCGCTGCGGGTATTGGCCACTAGCGGGCCTGTCCTTAACCTCCCATCACTCTAGGGTGCCCTGGAGCGGCCATGAACCCACTGGTGGGCCAGCCTTCGAACTCCTGGGCGTTAATGGGTTGCGGGAGCATTTTTAGCTCCATAGCCCTACTTACCTACGGTGACCCATAGCCTTTGAAGGCGAACTGTCGCTCGGTGGATCCTTCACGGGGAAGATTTGGATAGGCATGCACTCATCTCTCGAGGCAGTGATGTGACTAATGCAGCATGAAATAATGAGGGTACGACCCCTGAAGGAAATAGATCTGGCGAGGCATGGGGCGTGTTAATTTAGGCAGACGGTTCGCCCCTCGCCCATTCCGCCCTTACCATACAAACAGAGCCGTTTCTCCATAGCCTCCGTACGCGCAGCCGCATCCTTGCCCCTCCAATCTCTCTGCCTCTCGCTCTCAAGTTCCGACCTTCGTTCCCCTATTTCCACTCCGCCGCCAGTCAAGCTCTCCCTCTCTAGCCCTACGTCACTACCGGATCTTCTGCATCGCCATCGCCGTTCCTCAATGGAGCCGTGGCCTCAGCCGATGTTCTCCACGCGCGCATGGAGCATCTAGTTAAGAAAGGCCTTCTCCACACAAGGACCACGGCGATGGAGTATATCGTACCTGGTGGCGAGGATGAGCCATCGCTGCCCGGCGGCTACATCATTTCCATCGTCCCCTTCCACAAGCGTGGGCTCATGACTCCTCCCCACTGATTCCTTCGAGGGCTGCTGCACTACTATGGGATTGAGCTACAGCATCTAAATCCCAATGGGATTTAGTACATCTTGGCCTTCGTCGCGCTATGCGAGGGGTATCTGGGGATTGAGGCCCACTTCGAGCTATGAAAGTACTTCTTCACCGTCGAGCTGCAGAAGAGGAATGATAGGAAGAAGCCGGACCTGGCGGTGCTGATGGGATGCACGAGCATCCATCTTCGAGGCAGCTGGTCGTCAGAGTACATGTACATCCCATTGTCGAAGTCCAACAAGGGGTGGCATAAGCTCTAGTTCTACCTGAGGAACGCCGTCGCTGCCCCCCTGCCGATCTTCACTGGCCGCCTGATCGAGGAGGCGCCAGACGTGTGGAGGTACGGGCCCATCGGGAAGGAACAAAAGAGGCTCGGTGACCTCCTCAAAGCCATCGTGACTCTAAAGGGCCACGGTCTTCATGGGACGGCATCGTCGGGGTGTACCATGTTAGGAGGCTGGCGTCGCTGATGGCACGCACTCTTCTAATATGGAAGATGACACTGGATTCTGTGCCCAAAGGGATGGTGATGGTCGCCGGTGAGGCCCTTAACATTGGTAAAATGGCACAACACATCAAGGAGTCGATGGAGTGCTCAGTGGATCCGTCGGTGGATCTCACCCTAGTGTACTCGGTCCCGAGGCATCCCACGATGTGGCCAAACGCAGGTTTCATCGAACTGGTAAGCCTTCTTTGAGTTTCTTTCCTTGGTCAACCCTCCTCTATTCTTAGATTCTAAGCACCAGGATTTGTAGCCCGGCCTCTTCACCCATGTGTTCAAACGTCCACAGCTAGAGGATGCGACCAGGAGGGCGACAAAGGCGTAGAAGGAGCGAGCGAAGCTCCAACATGGAAAACGTCAACAAGGCTCGGAGGAGAGCGACGGCGACGAGGAGGAAGAGGAGGAAGAGGAGTTTGACCCCAACATCCCATGGGGCGCGCTTGCGCTTGAGGATGAGCAGATCGAGATAGGGCTGTCAACTTGACCCTGATTCCGCAGCACGCCCCGGTGCAAACCAAAGAGGTTGCGCCTCCAAGATCAGTGGGGGAGGACATGCCCCTGAGATTGAAGGAGCAAGTCCGCCCCGCTTCGACCGACCCCACCAGAGGATCAAAGTGGCCAATTACCAACGTGGCGGAGTTGGAGTCGAGCGACCAACCCCTGAAACGTTCTTGGATAATGGCGTCGACGTGAGTTAATGACTTCTTCGTTCTTTCATTGTGTTCTCGGATTTCGTCGTCTGACGTTGGTGCTTTCCGTAGGACTGGCCCCAGCAACCGCCATTAGTTGGCACCGTGGAAGATCCTGGTGCATCGGCCAATCCCCCAGGAGCCAACTAGCATGTTGCCAGGGGCGCGCCATGATGGCAACGAGGTGGGCACGGCGCCGCCTGAGGAAGCGGGGGAGGCTGAGGCACCGATTGCGCTGGGGGAGGCGCTCGTGAAATCGGTGCCCGCTTTGGTCGACGCGCCTGAGGTAGGGTAGAAGGAAGGAGGCATGACCAAGGCATCCCCTATAGATGCGGTGATGGCTTATACTTCAGAGCCCGATCTGCCAGCCTCCTCTGCCATCGGAGGGTCCACTCCCGAGGGAGCGCTGGTGACGGAGGTGGTACCGTCAGCTCCCGGTGGGCTGAAGCCGACGGTTGCGATGGCTGACCCCTCAGTTGGGGCTGGGCCCTCTCGGTCTCTTGTCTGGCCGAGCGATGATCCGCTCGTGTGGGGAGAAAACCGGCTCCACTAGGCTAGGCGGCTAGACCCGAGTGACTCGGTGTTCACCCTCGATGACCCGACGGAGGAGGACTAGACAAGCATGCGCTCGGGACTTGAGTCCATATTCCGCTCTTTGACCGACACGTTGGGGGTGTTGAAGGATGATGTCGCCCCGGCCGTCTAGGTTTGTCGTGTCTTCACAATTTCTACTTCCAAGCCCTGTTTATAAAGTTCTAACCTAATTTTTTCACAGTCCCTTGCGATGCGCAGCTGGGAAAAGTCCTTATTCCTCCGTCACGAGAGGAAGGTCTGGGGCTTGCAGTCGAAGTGTTGTAGCTATAGGAGGAGATGGTGAGCCTCTAGACCAAGGAACGGGAAGCCCGTCCACACGCCAATGAGGCCAAGGACAAGCTCAAGGTTGTGGTTGCCATGGCTGTGGAGGATGCCGTAGAGCTTGGGCGACTCCACCCAGCCCTCGACCTTGCTCGGTGCGCGCTTGAAAATGAGCAAAAGTCAAAGGAAGAAGCCGAGGGCCTGGCCGCCGCCCTGGCCAGGGATGTTTGCATGCTCCAGAGGGAGAAGACGGTCCTCAAGGAGCAAGTGAAAGGTGAGGCTCTAGTTACCTTTTTGCTTGACGTTTGTAGTTGGTTTTCTGACGCTCTTTGATGTTCGGCTTGGGTAGCCCTACAGAGGCAAATCTACGAGGTGTGGGGTCAACTCCAATTAGAGAGGGACGACCATGATGCCTTGCGCGCTGCTGTCAGGTTGGTCTTCGATGACCTTGGGGTCACCCCTCTCGTGGAGACGAGCTCACTCACAATCCGGGTTACCTAGATCCTGGATCGGTCGCGCACACTCGCAAGGGAGGCCCTTTACACCAGCGTCCATCGCACATTCGCCATCGCCTACTCCCACTATATTAACATCGACCTGCCGGTGATTAGTGAGAGCTTCGCGCCTGGCTACACTGACGCCGAGCTGGACGAAATTGAGAAGGAAGTGGCTCCCCCGGCGTAGGACCTGGCGGAGAAGGTTGGAGAAGAAATCCTGCCCTAGAATATTTAGTTAGATAGCTAAGTCTGGCGTCGGTCTTTTTGTAAAGACTTTTATTATGGCCAGAAATGTTGTTGGGCCTCTCTCTATATATATATAAAGTTCGTTGCGATCTGACCCTTGTTTTATGTTAAGGCATTAGAAACTTAAGTTGCGAGTGACTAAGTAATGATCACGCTGGTGAGCAAGCGATGTTGTAGCCATCGGGGCGTAGGCTTTTTTGCATTTGAACTAGTTTTACTCATCGTTAGTTTTCGGCAACTCTTATTTCTAGGTCTTGTCATAAAAAGGAAAGGTCAGATGGGAAAATGTATAAAGTTTGTTGCGATCCAACCCTTGTTTTATGTTAAGGCATTAGAAACTTAAGTTGCGAGTGACTAAGTAATGATCACACTGGTGAGCAAGCGATGTCGTAGCCATCGGGGCATAGGCTTTTTACATTCCAACCAGTTTTACTCATAGTTAGTTTTCGGCAACTCTTATTTCTAAGTCTTTTCATAAAAAGGAAGGGTCGGATGGGAAAATGTTTCTAAGTATATGTACACCTATCAGCCCCCGAGTAAAACACGACCCCAGGTAGTTGCCGGGGTCGGGTGTTACTAAAGACCGATCAGATCAGAAGTGAATCCGATAGGAGGTAACATTTTTTGGATTTTGCAGAAACATTACTTAGTTTGATAAGCATATTGGAAGCTTTGGAACAGGAAGACTAAGGGTAAAAGCGATGTAGCTGTTCGATGTTCCAGGAATTGGCGATGGCTTTGCCATCATCAGTCTTGAGCTTGTAGGTGTCGGGTCCAAGTACTTCTGCAATGATGTACAGTCCTTCCCACGGCGCCGAAAGCTTGTGGCAATTTTTGTTGCTCTGGATGCGTCGAGGGACAAAATCGCCAACACCGAAGGCGCGACCCCACATGCATCGGCTATGGTACCATCGTAGCGCCTGCTAGTATTTGGCCGAACAGAGCAGGGCGACATTGCGTGCTTCATCAAGTAGGTCCATGGTGTCTTCCAAAGATGCTTCGTTTCCCTACTCATTGTAGGCCTTGACCCTTAGCGCTCTATAGTTGAGGTCGGTTGGGAGGATGGCTTCGGAGCCGTAGACCATGAAAAATGGCGTGTAACCGGTTGACTGGCTGCTGGACGTCCTTAGTTTCTAGAGTACCGAGGGGAGCTCCATGACCCACGGTCCACCGGCTTTGTTAAGCCGGTTGAAGATCCTGGGCTTAAGGCCTTGGAGGACCATGCCATTTGCATGCTTGACCTGCCTGTTCATGCGCGAGCCGTCGGGCCTTCGTCTTGTTTGGCTCCATGACCCACGGTCCACCGGCTTTGTTAAGCCGGTTGAAGATCCTGGGCTTAAGGCCTTGGAGGACCATGCCATTTGCATGCTTGACCTGCCTGTTCATGTTGCAGGATTCTGGTTTGGCTATGCTTGTAGATCTCCCCTTTGATGACGATGAAGGACTTGGCGCGATGCGCGAGCCGTCGGGCCTTCGTCTTGTCGGCAGGGAGCACCTTGTGGAGGAGGCAATCAAGATAAGATGTTCTCTAGTCGATCGGAGGGTCGGGCTCTGCCACTGGGTCTTTGACGTGTTCCATGACCTCGGGGTCGAATGCAACTGAGGGTTGGTCAGCCACCGAGGCTAGAACTGGTGGCTCATTGCTGGTCTATTCTAGTTCCTTGTATCGGACCGAGGGTTGTGCAGGTAGCTAGTGAAGATGTCGGTGGGTATCGGCCCTCGGCTCGATGCCATCTTTGTTAATGTGTTAGCTGCTTCATTGAGCCGCCTCGGGATATGGTTGAGCTCGAGGCCATCAAACTTGTCCTCCAATTATCAGACCTCATGACAATACGTAGCCATCTTGGCTTTATGGTAGCTTGACTCCTTCATGACCTAGTCGATGACTAGTTGAAGGTCACCTCAGACATCAAGCCATTGGATGCCCAACTCAATGGCGATGCGCAAGCCATTGACGAGTGCCTCGTACTTAGTCGCATTATTTGACACCGGGAAGTGGATGCGAATTGCGTACCTCATGCGCACCCCAAGGGGGGAAGCGAAAACTAGCCCAACCCCGGCGTCCTTCTTCATTAGTGATCCATCGAAGTACATCGTCCAACACTCCTGATCGATGGCCGCCAGCGGCATCTGGATCTCGGTCCATTCGGCCACAAAGTCAGCTAGTACCTAAGACTTGATGGCCGTTCGTGGGGCGTACGTGACGCCCTGATCCATCAACTCGAGCGCCCATTTCACGATTCTCCCCATGGCCTCCTAGTTCTAGATAACCTCACCGAGGGGGAAAGATGACACGACGGTCACCTGGTGTGAGTCAAAGTAGTGGCGCAGCTTCCTCTTGGTGACCAGGATGGCGTATAGGAGCTTTTGGATCTAGGGGTAGCGTGTCTTGTTGTCGGACAAGACTTCGCTAATGAAGTACATGGGGTGCTATACCTTGAGGGCATGTCCCTCTTCTCCCCATTCTACAACCAAGGCGGCACTGACCACCTAAGTCATAGCTGCAATATAGAGTAGGAGCGGTTCTCCCTCAGCCGGTGGGACCAGAATTGGGGCCTTCATCAGGAGCACTTTGAGCTTGTCAAGCGCCTCCTGAGCCTCAGGCTTCCATGCGAATTGGTTGGTTTTCTTCAAGAGCCGGTAAAGGGGGAGCCCCTGTTTGCCGAGGCATGAAATGAAAGCGACTAAGCACTGTGAGGCACCCGAGAACCTTCTAAACTCCCTTTAGGTTTAGAATCGGGCCCATCTTCATGATGGTTGAGATTTTTACCGGGTTGGCTTCGATGCCATGCTCGGAGATATTGAATCCGAGCAACATGCCCCTTGGGACCCCAAAGACACATTTCTTAGGGTTGAGCTTGATGCCGTTCTCCCGAAGCTTCCTGAAGGTCTGCTCTAGGTCGGCCACGAGTTGGTCGATCTGCTTGGACTTAACTATGATGTCATCCACATAAGCCTCAATGGTCCGCTCGATGAGGCCCCCAAAGCATTTTATCATGCAATGCTGGTACGTAGCCCCAGCATTCTTGAGTCCGAACGACATTGTAACATAGCAGAACAATCCGAACAGGGTGATGAAACAGGTCATGAGCTGGTCAGACTCTTTCATCATGATCTGATGGTACCTGGAATACACATCAAGGAAGCATAGGGTTTTGCACCCTGAGGTCGAGTCAACTACCTGATCTATGTGTGGCAAAGGAAACGAATCCTTCGAGCATGCCTTATTGAGGCTGGTGTAGTCAACACACATTCTTCATTTCCCACTTTTATTTTCTACAAGAACGGGATTGGACAACCACTCTAGGTGGTATACTTCCTTGATCAAACCGGCCGCCAAGAGCTTAGCAATTTCTTTGTCGATGAGCCTCCGCTTCTCCTCGTTGAAGCGACGCAGTCATTGTTTGACCGGCTAGGAACCTAGCCTGATCTTCATGGAATGCTCGGTGACTTCCCTCAGAATTCCAGACATATTCGAGGGTTTCCACGCAAAGATGTCTCGATTGGCATGGAGGAAGTCGACGAGCGCACCTTCCTACTTGGGGGAGAGGGCAGTGCTAATGCGCACCATCTTGTCAGTGGAGTTATCAGGGTCCACAAGGACCTCCTTGATGTTCTCCGTAGGCTCAAAGGATCTGGCTGCTCGCTTCGCGTCAGGCGCTCCTTCAGCGATGTCCTTCCCAATAGCTGTGAGCTCCTTGAAAGCGAGGGTTGCCGAAGCGAGTTCGTAGCTCTCGACCTTGCACTCGTAGGCCCTCTAGAAAGAAGTGCCGATGGTGATGATGTCATGCGGGCCTGACATCTTGAGCTTGAGGTAGGTGTAGTTGGGGATGGCGATGAACTTCGCGTAGCATGGTCATCCTAGGATGGCGTGGTAGGTTCCGTGGAACCCAACCACTTCGAAGGTGAGGGTCTCCATCCTATAGTTGGATGAACCCCCAAAGTTAATGGGTAGATCAATTTGCCCAAGTGGTATGACCTGCTTTCTAGGCACAATGCCGTGGAAAGGCGCTCTGGCCTATCGGATGCGCACCCGGTCGATGCCCATAGTGTCAAGCGTCTTGGCATATATGATGTTGAGGCTGCTGCCTCCATCCATTAGTACCTTGGTGAGCCGCTTCGTGCCGACGATAGGGTCAACCACGAGTGGGTACCTACCTAGGTGTGTGATGCTATCCGGGTGGTCAGATCGGTTGAAGGTTATGGGAGACTCTGACCATTTGAGGAAAGCGGGCGTGGCGGGCTTGGCTTCGTAGATCTCTCAGTGCACGAGCTTCTGTCTACGCTTGGAGTCGTATGCCTCCGAACAACCGAAGATCATGAGGCAGCCATCTAGCAATGGAAAGCTGCCGTCCTTCTCTCTGGTGTCGTTAGCTTCTGCCTCGGGCTTCTTCTTCTGCTCCCATTTCTTGGAGCCGCCGGTGAAGCAGTGCTTCATGAGGGAGCAGTCCTTGTACATGGGTTTGATGGGGAAGGTGTGGTTGGGGCATGGACCCTTGAGCAGCTTGTCAAAGTGATCGGGGGTGCCCTCGGCCATCGCTCGATCGGCTTTTCGCTCGGCGGCGGCCAGGAGCAAGCCCCTATGCCCTTTCTGGTTCTTCTTATTTGAACAGTCAGAGGGGCCTTCATCGGTGTCCTCATCCCACTTGTCCTTGCCTCTGGAGCGATAAAAAATTGCTCCAACCGCCTCCTCATCGGAAGCATGGCTGGTTGCAATGTCGAGGAGTTCCTTGATAGTCCATGGGCCCTTGCGTCCCAACTTATGGACCAGGGCCTCGTAGGTGGTCCCTGATAGGAAGGCTCTGATGACATCGGCATCGGCGACATTGGGGAGCTCGTTGCACTACCAGGAGAAGCATCAAATGTACTCACAGAGAGTCTCTCCTAACTTCTGTCGGCAGTTCTTCAAGTCCCAGGGGTTCCCAGGGCACATGTAAGTGCCTTGGAATTTCCCACGAAGATTTGTTTTAGGTCCGCCCAACTTTGAACGTAGTTGGGCAGAAGATGCTCTAGCCATGTTCACGCCGAATCAGCCAGGAACAAGGGGAGATTGCGGATGACAAAGTCATCACTGACTGCACCACTGGCCTGGCAGGTGAGCCAGTAGTTCTCGAGCCACAAGCCAGGGTTCGTTTCCCCAGAGTATTTTGGGATGTTCGTCGGCGGGCGGTATCGGGGCAGGAGCGCAGCCTTGAGGATATGCCAACCGAAAGCCTGGGGCCCTGTTGGTTCGGGGCTATGACTCCGGTCCTCCTCATGGTCGTAGCGCCCACCGTGGTGAGGATGGTAGCCATGGCTAGACCCCTCCCCTGCATCACTGCGGGTACACCGGCGGGTGTCGAGGGTGTCCTGTGCGTCACAGTTGTGGCTGAGATGCTCCTGAACCAGAACCGTGATGCATGGCCTGCCGCCGTGTGGGGCTTGGTGGACTGATGCGTCCTTGTCGGGTCGCACTGAGGGCGTGCGCCGGCTGGCGTTGAGCTCCCGTCGTTGAGACAGCGAGCTCTTAGCCTACTGCATAGTCGCACGCTCGAGCAGCGTGCGAATCTCACGGTGGACCCATCGATCCTCAGGCGTCGTAGGCCCTAGAAGCCCCCTGAGCAAGGCTGCCACAGTAGTGATGTTTTGGCTTGCTCGATCGAAGGGTGGGAGCGCTTGATCATCCTCGACGATCCTCTGGTTCATGTCACAGGCCATGGCGCATGCACGCCCCCCGTCTCCGTGGCGCTCGATCTCACGATCGAGCTCCGCTCGTTCCTGCTCGAGCTAGAGTCGCGCTTCCTCAAGCTCTAGGTGGCAGGCCTTCAGCTGCTCCACCCACAGGTGGGGTGGGGCTCCTAGATCCCCCTCGACCTCATCATTGAGGTCGTTCATCGGGGTAGCCTCCTCCTTGTGGATGCTTTCGACATGTCCCTCGAGAGTACCTATCATGAAGCATTCACGAGAGGGGTGATGGCTTCCCCTGCTGGAGTCAGAGCTAGACGGCGACTCCGGCTCCTCTATGAGGAGGTCATGGAAAGACTCCACGATGTGTTCGATCACCCCCATGAACTCGTCGTTCGTGGGGGATGGAATCATGCGTTGGGCCATAGGTGGCCAATGGTCTCTACAGCGTTGCGGAGACTGAATGGGAGCACTATCGGAGCGCTTCGGATGAGGTATTCTAGGGAGAGCGGCTCTCCCTTGGTAAGATAAGCCATGAGGTTGGTGAACGAGAAGGTGAGGTGGAACAGGTCCTCCTAGGACGGTTGAGGTCCTAGGAAGACGCCGAGCTAACGCTCCAACCTCCCATAGTCGAAGTCTCTGTGGTTCGATTGCTCGATGCTTCTACTGCTTGATCTATCTGTCGATTGAGCTCTTACGTGTGATGTGCGATGCCCCTTAGTGGGATGCCCTACTTTCCCTTTTATGGGCCAAGGGAAAGCAGTGGTTACAATGGAAGGGAAGGGGAAAAAAAGAAAGAGAAATAAGGCTCCCAAAGGTGTGCCATCCTCCTCTTCACGTGGGTCCCACTGACCCTATAGATCGTGGTGGCAGCGGCGTCATACCGGGGTCCTGTTGGCCGCTGTAGCATGCGTGCGGGCGTCGTGCGTCGTTCTTGTCTTCTATCCCGTCCGAGCGGATGGAATGGTCAAAGGGTCCCCTGATGGAGGCCATACGGGGGCTGGCGGTACAGTGCCAGTCAACTGACGCTGATTGACCGATGATGGATGGTGGTTAGGTAGGGAGTTGGTAGCACAGTGCCAGCCTGTTGATGCGGTTGGCGATGTGAGTCTCCCAGCGTGGCTTGATGCGACCGCCAGTCGCATCAGGGCATGTCCGAGACGTGCTTCCGAGCGTGCGCCTCCATGCCGTAGTGGTTGAAGCGGTTCGGGTCCTACCCTGTGGCCACTGCTTTTGTCCGGTAGGAAATCTGACCCCTAGGGAACGGGCGAGGCGGAAATCTCGCCCTAGGGGCCAAGCGAGAAGGAATCCGACCGTCGAGGGTCGGACGAAGCGAAGCCCTCCCGTGGGACCGGACGAGTCGGAGCCCACACCTTGGGGTCGGACGAGGCGGAAACCTCGTCCTCGGAGTTGGACGAGGCGTGGCCTGGCCCTGGGGTCGGATGAGGCGGAAACCTCATCCTCGGAGTTGGACGAGACGTGGCCCAACCCCTGGGAATCGAATGAGGCTGCAGTTGCGTCCTTAACCATCAGATGAGGCGACGTAACGCTCATTAATCCTTTGGCTCGGATACCCGGGTATATGTATCCGACATTATGTCAAACAGACCCTAAGTAAAACCCTTGAGAGAAGAGTGAATTCTATTATTTTATTATTTGTTTATGTAAGTAATATCATTTCATTTTGATTTTTCCGCCTCACGATACTATTTTCTTAGTGAGTGCGCATGGTGTGTCATGGACAAATATTGTAGAACTTGGAGATAGGAACAGCTTATTATTGCCCAAACCACCAATCAATCAGCTCACAAACTTTGTCAGTTCGACCTTCATTTAAACTAGGAGTAAAACCAATGTTACCTTGTAACAAATTTACGCTGAGAAAAAAATTCAAAAAGTAGTATTCATGCCAATTAAAAATAGAGTTAAATACCAGCAATAGGCCATAAGTCTATGAACTCTGAAAAGATATTTATGGATTACTAAACTTATCCAATAACACACCATTCATGGTTTCGAAATCGTGCTGACATGGACACTCACCCGTCGGATCCACATGTCGTCCACAACCACGTTTGTCTTCTCCCTTCCCACGGTCTCTCTCTCTAGCTTTTTTAGGTTTTTTATAGGGTCTCTCTCTAGCTTGTGGCAGCTTGGAGAATGCCTCCTAGCTGTCGACCATGATCAGAGTCTCAGAGATGAGGGGCTGGTACGGATGGCTTCGAACTGCGGGCTTTGACTGCTGCACAAATGACATATGGACCCGCGGGTCAGCGTCCATATTGGCCATGGCATGTAGGCAGCAAGGTGCTGCCATGGGGTCCGAAGAGTCCGCGATATACTAAGAACATGTGCCATGTGACCCACCACATTTTAAAAACCAGGTACAATTATAAACAAACTCTATCTAATTTTTTTCAAGGAACATAACTCTATCTCACTACTACAGAATAAACAATCACAGCCGGTCCCATCACTGCTGAAATTTCAAAACCGACACTGATAATTACATCACTGCCGGTTCATAAGGAAAAAGCCTACTGCCGGATTTTCTAACAAACCGACAGTGATAGATATTATCACTACCAGTTGGTACAAAAATCCAATAGTGATGTCTATAAGTGTCAGTTGTATTACCAAACCTGACAGTGATCTATAAATCCAGACTTGAAATTTTTATCCATCCTGGTTAACTCCTCCCTCTCGTCCATGAGATACTCCTCACCAACTCACCAGACCACCTCCACCCCAAATCTCGTCCCCACACCTCGTCTCGAGCCTCACCTCGCCGTGCGCCCATGCCACTGCTCGCCGCACCACCACTCCAGCAGTGCGCCGCTCTTGGCCTCGCCACCATACTGTGCGCCCGCGCCCACACCTCCTCAACGAGCGCAGCCGCGCCCGTACACACGCGCTCGCGCCCTCGTGTGTGTGGCACCGAGCACCACCTAGTCAGCCGCCGGGATCTCCTTCACCGCAGGGTGGAAGCTCGGATCCACCCCCATGGGAGGACGGTCGCACAGCTCGGTGCGGATCCACTCCAACGCCGGCGAGCGGGAGTAGCGCGGGTGAGCGGACAGCACCGGCGGCTTCTTCTACCTCCGGATCACGGTGCTCTCTCTTTTCTCACTCTTTCTTTCCCTGGCAATCTCCCCTTCCCGGTGCTCTCTCTCACACTCTGTCTTCTTAGATCTGGCGTTGGAGTGGCGAGGGGCGCAACCTCCGATGTGAGACTAAGCTCGTCCTGCTCGGCGGCAGCTCCACTCTCTCCCCCTCCTGGCCTCCCCTCCCCTCCCTCTATGTTGTATGAATCAATTTGTGGTTGAGTTGATTGCGATGCGTTGAAGCCTTCTCATTTGTGATGTACGAATCGATTTGTGGATGAGTTAGATTTGTCATGTGTCGAATCCCTCATTTATCTATGATGGAGCGGCGGCGATAGCCAGCGACCATGGCGGTTGCAGTGGTGGCGGCGGTAGCGAGCATGCTCCAGCTAGCAGGAAGCATGCTTGCTGCATTCTTTTTTTTTTTAAAGCCTATCACTGTCAGGTGAGATAGTGGCACTGATACCCAGAGGCATCACTGGCGGTTTGTAGTAACCGACAGTGATATGAACCCCCATCATCACTGGCGATTTATAGTAACCGGCAGTGATATGAACCCCATCACTGTCGGTATGCTAAAATCTGGCAGTGAAGGGGGGTTTTGAACCGACGATGATGTGAAGAACTGAGGTAGTGTCTAATGATATCAGTTGTCTTTTCTTTTGTAAAAAAACTGTAGTCTCTGCATAATTTATTATACTCGAACAATCAAAAATGAACTCCAGCCTCCGGCCGTGAAAAAGCTATTGAAAGGTACACGATGCTTGGAGTCACATGTAAATAAGATGGTGCAATATATACAATCTCAGTTGTATTGGAAGTCACTTTGTTAATATTTAGTGGAGTTTGATAAGAATCTCTCCACATACGAATTTCCTACTCAAATCATGATGCAAATCATTGAACCATATTTTTTGAATATGGCCCCAAACATATGTACTATAGTTAGTAATAATAGAGGCTATTTTCAGAGGCTGTGCTGGAAAAGACCAACAATCCTGGAAATCGATTTCCATGGGTGGTCTATAAGTTGGAGCCCCATGTAAGCGCATGTACAAGCAGTTCTTATTCTAGCGGCCTCTGCAACTACTACACATTCGGGGCATATTCCCATCTATCTTGGACTTGCCTGCCTTTTGGAGATGTCGCCCACCCTAGGAAGTGCCGGTCCTCAGACTCCTAGCTGGCCCCGTGCCATGTCGCCACTCTACCGACAGGTCGGGCCCCAATAGACAGGGGTTGCCAGCATCCTGTCTCCCGGCGGGCTCCTCTCCAGGCGAAACCTGCAAATGCGATCATATAGACGATCGTTACCTATTCGACCGGGCGAATAGTCCAGGCCACCCCATTGCCTCCACCAACATCCCGCCATGTGGATTTGACAAAACCGAGCTAGCTATTCGCCATACCGAAGACACACGCATGGCTTGGCGCGCTGCATCGGCACGACGACGACAATCTCGAGACTACCATTTCGCCCTTGCGAAATGATATGCCAGTTGGTCTACCCCTTTCGTCGAGGCGAATAGGGCTGGTCTTGTACCTGAGTTGTCTCCTGACCCTGCACACAAAACCCCCATTTCGCCATAGCGAAATGGTAACAACCCTCGACAAAGCGGAGGGTGGCCCTTTTCGCCTTGACGAAAACACAGGCGCTGCATTTTGGGTTTCCATCCCCCCACTAACGCGCTTCTGCCACTGCGAAATGTCGACAACACGTTGGGGGGCGGCGTCTGAGGCCCGTGGGGTGCCCACGGGCTGGGCCTGCCCCCAACAGAAACTTTAAAAGAAAAGAAAATAAAAAGAAAAAAGTAATATTGTGTCCCGGTTGGTTATATACCAACCGGGACTAAAGTGCGGCCCGGTTGGTATAAGTAACCAGGACTAAATGGCCCCCTTTCAATCCCGGTTTGGCTGTCCGGGACTAAAGTGCGGACCTTTAATCCCGGATTGGCAGTCCCGGTTGGGAAACCGGGACTAGAGGGGTTTCCCAACCGAGACTGCAACCCAGTTGTGCACTAGTGTCCAAATTATTACTGCACACGCTACTGATAAGGAGCTCTTTCGTCAATCAACAAATCAACCACATCTTTTATTTTCCATTTAGATGAGGGAGAAAAGTGAATTTACAGTATAACAAATTACGCTCGAGAAACTGAAAAATAAGTTGTTATTCGTCTAATCTAATATATTGTGACATATGCTACCTCTTACATTACGTTCTCTGTATCTGGCAGCACCTTTTAAATATGTACTAAAAAAATATACAACTTGTTACTCCATTCATTTGGCGTGTAATGCTCACAGAGTTTGAATCTTAATAAATTTGCTCCTTAAAAGAGAAGAAACGGATGGAATACAATAACAGTAACTTTTGTAATAACAGCATATACCGGGCCTATGTATTAGGCTGATTAACTTCCACTCAGATAAAGGTATACTTTGGAAAGTCGTTAGTAGTCTCACTACCGGTCAAAATTAAGGTGAATATGGGCCAAACTTGTGAGTGCCGCATATAATAAACAAAGAAATAGATCGAAGCAGCATAGTGGCTGATTATGTTTCTTTTTTCATTATACACGATTTTTTTTGACAGTTCATTATACACGATTTTGTTAACACCCTCCAAAACCAGTCACAGTTTGAAGCAGTTGAATGTGCTCAAGATATATTTTTATATTCTGGTCAATGTTTAAGCAGTGAGCATCAACACTTGAGGTTGTGGTACTTGTTACTAGTGGCCAATTGCAACAAGTACCCTTTCCTACTTACCTAACTACTTGGTATAATCCAAGAGCATAGACTAGGGTCGTCGATGTTGAATTGGTCATAATCAGGAGATGGCCAAGTAACCTACGAACTGACAACTCAACGATCGTGTATGTGGAATCAACGAGTCACCCTGCACGGGTGAGGTCTCTGGTCTTGTGGGAAATTTGCATGCGTGGAATTTGCACGGTCACAGAGTTGCGGTGGTGGTAGTGCGAGTGCGCCGCGTTGGCGCCAAAACGAGGATACCAGGGCATTGAGAAATTTCGCGGGTTTGTTCTTCCTCGGGTCAACTTCCGCCTTCCGGCCAGTAACTCCAAACACATGTGCCATTTACTCTGGCTTGTTATGGACGTTCTACACTTCTACTTCAACGTCCGAAACAAGTGGCAGTCCAGGTGGTAAAAATTGATTTAGCAGTCTGCTTCTACTCTATTTTGGACTCCGGTCTTTCAATGGATACATAAATATTCAGGTGGGCTTCTGGCCCCCTGTTGGTTCATCGGGAAAAAAAATCGATGTGCTCAGCTACAGTTGATTGGGTTACACTGCTACTGCTGACAGAAAAAAGGGTACCGACATGTGCAATGATAGAGTCCGTCATGAAGTTTCTCGCATGAAGAAGATGAAAAAAAAAAGATATTTAGATCATCGTATTTGCAGTCCGCACAAAGAAAAAGGAGTTTTGGGCCTGATCTGCTATGCTCGCCCGGCAAGGCTGGCCGGCTAAACTGGATTTGGAAGATCAGGCGTCCAACGCATCATGATTGGCTAATGGGCTTCGGCCTTTGTTGTGGCCCAACCAAAGCACTACGGGTCTCTCCACAGTCTCAAGTGTCAGCACAACACCAAAATTAGAGCCGCCTTGCGAACGCGTGCGCATGGGTAAGGCCGCTCGGGTGGAGCGCCTGCCACTTGCGTTCGCGTCGCGCTCAACGTAGGTTCGTACCAAGATATTTTCTTTTCTTTTTTTTTAGCCTTAAACGTGGATGCTCCACGATAGGTACGGTGCTTGTCACGCTTGAAGTCTGACGATCTTCATGTACCTCTCAGCTACGCGTGTGTCTTTTGGTATATGTGTAGATCTACCCTACGCACAGTGTGTGTGCGTTTGCGCGTGTGTAGTGTGTGGTGTCAGTTTGTACTTAAGTTCTGATACCACAGCTTGTACTTGGTGCATTGAGGCAGTCAAAAAATATTTAGAGCCGCCTCACCCATCCTAGAGAAAAGCAAGACCATGAACTATTTTATAATGGGAGGCAAAGGGGATCTAATATGTTGTGGCCTATGACAAAGACAAAGAGCATGACCTCTGCACGTGATTTGCCCTAAAAATAAAACCTCTGCACAGGATTACCGACATGAATTTCTTGATAAAACATAGAATATAGAAACGGTAAGAGCAGCTATAGTAGGGCTTAACTAAGTCAACCAAAATATGAAGGTTCATGCTAGCCATCCCTTAAAAAAGTAGCAGGTCCTCCAATCCCATCCTTAGGGCCTCATTTTTTGTGGCCATTCAACCGCAACCCTCATCGAGCGGTTGATTGTTTTTCTCTCTTACACGCTGGTTTCCCCTTTCCTCTAAGTCACAGTGCCCCTCGCCGCCTCCCTGCCGCGACATGAGATTGGGCATCCATATCTGCCACGACACGAGATTTGGGCACACCTCTCCTGGCCGCGATGCTCCTTCTCGCCGTGGCCAGCTGCCTCAGTCATCCTTTTCCCAGCGGCAACACCCCATTCTCGTCGTGGCCACGATGCTCCACTGAAGAACCTCCATCTGGTACCCATCCGGGATTTTGCCAAAGTATTGAAATAAAACAAGCGTAAGCTACTACCGCTTAGCAAGCATAACATGAGGGGATGTAGGCTCAAAAGGCTTGACTCGGCTAAACTGCGGTAAGCACTTTTAGTTGGTTATATTTTTATTATTAATCATAAGTTGATAAGTTATGCTTAGGCTCCTGAATATGAATATTTAGAGATATCAGCAATTTTAGTCATAACCCAAACCATCCAATTCACCAACTATTCAGTAAGGATTTAGGCCGCTCGTGTCCGTAAGCACGGCTGATATACCAATTTTACAATTTGTAGAGGTTGTACACTTTCACCATGAGTCGTATTGCCCATATGCTCGGGTTAATTACTCCCAAAACACTTCTAAGGTGAGTAGGCATGGTACACTATGAAGCTTTTCCCCAGTCGTTCTAATAAGGAGCAGCGGCTAAGGATTCCATCTCCCAAGTGTTATGGAGTCATCTCCAGAAATGGCACTGATACTCGCAGCATAGTACACACCCTGGGGATGAGGCCCATACCCAGCCTGGTATGCCCCCCTTGCCCTTTCGGTAAGCTGCTACAAACTAGAAAGAATAAGGTACTGGACCAAGATGGCCGAAAGACTAACTGTGGGTGGCCGACACTTGTCGACATCAACGAGTGAGAGTACTTGCGGAGGAGTATTATTCGTGTTGACCAAGTTAAGACCGTGGAGGAGGCGTAGCGAATACACTTCTCTAGGTAGTTCGGTGGTTTAGGCCTTAAAACCACCGACGCTTGGTTTTTTGGCATTAAGCCTCTAAACCCAGTTGGAATTCTGGCAGGAACGGGAGGAGGCATGTGGTGTCATCAAGAAGCTTGCATCGAGGCAAAGCTAAGTCATGAAGAGCCAGTGGCCGTCGGATGATTGGATCTCAAGTTGGACCATTTTGCCCACAGGGTTAAACCAGCCCCTCCAACTTTAGGTTTCCTAGTCTTTAGATTTCAACTTTCTAGTCCAGTCTTGAGAGAGATCCATAGATGAGATCCTGAGTCCCAGTGTCTATATAAACCTTCATTTGTATAACTTAGCAAAGGGCCTGGCCTCGTTTTAAGTGGGAAATCAAGTAATCTTTCATATGAAATTTGTGGTAAGTTCTTGTGTTGAAATTGATTTGGTTTTTCCCTTTCCCTATCCCTTCCCTTCTCCACTTTGATGGATTTTGAGTTCTTGCGATTTTGTCAATGTTATGAGTGGATGGATTCATGACAGGACCTCTAAGGAACATCTATGCTAAGTGGTTTGGGCATATTTCTAAAGAGCACATAGATCCATCACCTCAAAGAAAATTTGACAAAACACCCTAGTTTGAGAGCATGTTTTATGGGCTAGTGTTCAAGCTTTGATCTTTTGGAGCTCAAATTTTGTGGACATCTTGGTAACTCCCTGGAGAAGGTGTGTGCAAACTTTTAGCTCAATCGAAATCATCTTGGTCGAGTTTTGCCTTTTTCACCTTTCGTTTGGGCTGCTGGAAACCATCAGTGCAGAACCTCCGCACCGACCTCTGCACGTACAAAGTGCTGAACCTCGGCACTTTGGGCTAAAAACTTGGTTTTTTGGTTTTTCCAGGTGCTCTGGTTGTCTATTTTTCAATCCACTTCTTCCAAAGTTATCAAAACACCAGATCGTTTAGGTGATTTTGGTTTAGGCTCTTGCTTCATTGTGGATGAAGTTGAGAGCTCGTCTTTTAGGTTTCGAAGTGTTTCAGTGTTTCTCATGGTTACCTCACCAGGAACATCCAACCACCTTTTGGTTCGATGGCATCACTCGTGTGAATTTTGGATCTTTGGAGGATTCCATCTCCCAAGTGTTATGGAGTCATCTCCAGAAATGGCACTGATACTAGCAGCATAGTACACACCCTGGGGATAAGGCCCATACCCAGCCTGGTATGCCCCTCTTGCCCTTTCGATAAGCTGCTACAAACTAGAAAGAGCAAGGTACTAGACTAAGACTAGAGCCATGTGGTTCTCATGGTTGTACTATAAGTCCTAGGTTGTCACTTAAAGATGAGTCCTTATGGAGAGAAACTAGAGCACCACAAGAAAAGGCCCAATGCTCTAGCCCCCTTGGTTCCATATTGCTAAAAGACATCTTTTAATACTAAGTTGCATATATCTTTAATTATATTCTTTACTCAATATTAGTTGGAGCAAATTGAGCATACTACCCACATGCAAAACCCATAGGTAAATCAAGGACATGATAATCAATATCAAGGTAAATAGACTCCAAGCGGTACGTTAACATATGCATATGAATTAAGATTGCATTAAAGTGAATAGGTAACAAGGAGCCTCATATTACACTTGCCTTAATTCAAAGTATCGCTGCTGGTCTTGATCTTCAAAGAGTTGCTCCAGATCACCAACACAAAACTCACTGTCTACTCGAGATCAAACAGCACCACACAGGCATTCATACATACATGCATAGTAAACAAATATAAGCTAATTAGAACAATACACCAAACAGTAGAAATAGAAGTTAAAAAGGTTTTAAAACTGCTCTACCCGATGCTACGAACACGCAGACACGAGAATCACTCAATCGGAGTTAAAACGGAGAAGTTATGAGTTAAACAGGATTTCCCTTAGTAAAATAATATATTAAATCTAACCTTAAATTTTAAAAGTTGAAAACATACTTAACAGTGGTATGAACATGTAGATTATGGAATTACGAACCTAACGCAAGTTGAACGGATCAAATCGGAGCTAAAACGTGAAAGTTATGGCCTATAGAAACTAGTGGCAAAACTGTAAATAGATGGAAACGTATTCTGGATCTAAACCGAAGAAACTACGCTTTCTAAAGAAGAAAACGTACTCCGGAAAGATGCTATGGACTGCGGGTTAAGTTATTCAAAATCCCGAGGGCTCTTTAGAAAAAAGACAGGGATTGCGGGTTAAGACTCAATTGATTATAAGGGGGGTTTTGCAAAAATACAGACGAAAGGGGTATCGGGCTCTATCTGCCATTGGATCTGACTTGGATGGCTGAGATTAGATCAAAGGGGAGAGAGAGAAGATTGGCCGGCCGACGGCGAGCAACACGGTGGCGCCATGGATGGCGACGGGCGGCGCTCGTTGATTATAGTCTATGGACCACCATTGAACGAAGCAAAAGTACGGGAAGCTAAAGGAGACAACGGCGAGCTCGTTCGGGTACCTTAGCAAGGCGTAGGGCGGACGAAGTCGACGTGGCGCGTGGCGAGGCGGATGGCGTCGGCGGTAGCGCTAGGTCACGGCGGCTTGGCGTCTTGGCGAGGGTGGCTGCAGCTCTAGAGCTCGAGATTGGAAGCGGCGGACACGGGCATCCGGTTTTATGAGGCGGAGGCGGCTTGGGCGGCACGGCAACGAAGTAGGCGTGGCCGGCGCGGAGTCGGAGGCGGCGGCGCAGTCGTGCCCGAGGCGGACACGGCGTGGGAGAAGGAAGACACTGCTGACAGGTGTGACCGGGTTGTCAGCGGGAGGGAGGAGAGTAGAGCACGCGGCGCGGCTGGGGCAAATGTTGGGCCGCCTGCTTTGCTAGGCCGCTACAGGAGAAGCGGGGCACGGAGAAGAAGGAGCGGGCCGACGCTGGAGCTGGAATAAGCCGCGGCGCGTCTGGCTGGGCCAACAGGCCGAATAGGGAGAGAGAAAGAAAATCATTTCCCTTTTTTTTCTAATTTCCAAACCAAATTTGAAATGCAAATTCAAATCAATTTGAAGTTTGATTTTCAAACCACACAATACAAAAACAATATGCAGCAGCATGAATGCACATACACGTAGGTAACCCTATATTTGATTTTAATTTGATAAAATTTTATTATTTTTCTAAATTCAAATTCCCACAAAAAATGCATAATAAATCAAATTCTCCTATTTTAAAATATTGCAAATTTTAGGGTGTTACACATACATATCCTCAATAGTTAAATCTTGGTTATAATAAAACTTTAGTTATGAATTACTCTACATGCTTTTGTTTCAATTATTACTTCTGAGGCTCTCGCACATCCATATTTATTCCGTTTTTTGGAATTCCAGTTTTTTTCCTATGTTCCTAAAACTTTCCATGGAGGCTCAAAATTGGATGTCTAGTTAAGAACAATAAGGCGACATATGTGTAGAGTAACGTTCACTGTTAGTTACTCTTTCCACAACGTATATGAAATTAAGAATGATTAAATGTTGTACGGCTGTGCGGGATAAAATGAAAGTGATTTGTTAGCAACATCATCCATTTCTTATATTGCCCTATCATATAAGTAACCAAGTAATTTTAGGACCAAATAACAAGTCTAGCAAAGGACACTTATCCGTTACTAATTAGTTAGTTTGGTTGTCAACTTGCTTAAGTTACTAGTAATATATAGTCTTAAAAAGCATGCATGCACGTCGTTGATTTTGGCTACCAATTATAGGAGTCATTTGCACAAGATAGTGTTTAAAACACATGCATGGATGCGGTTTAAAAGACAGGGGTGTATGGATGGATTTGAGCAATCTAGAATATATACTTCCTCTGGTCCAGTTTATACACTACCGGAAACCGGCACTTTACCGAGTGTCGGAAGCTTTACCGAGTGTATTTTATCGGGCACTCGGCAAAGACGGCTTTGCCGAGTGTTTTTTTCGGCACTCGGCAAAGATGGCTTTGCCGAGTGTTTTTTTCGGCACTCGGCAAAGATGTATTTTGCCGAGTGCCATTTTTCGGCACTCGGCAAAATACGTCTTTGCCGAGTGCCTTTTTCTGGCACTCGGCAAAGATGTATTTTGCCGAGTGCCTTTTTTTGGCACTCGGCAAAGAGGCATTTTGCCGAATGCCATTTCTTGGCACTCGGCAAAATGTGTCTTTGTCGAGTGCCTTTTTTTGGCACTCAGAAAAGAGGCACTTTGCCGTGTGTATTTTTTTGGCCCTCGGCAAATCATTTTTTCAAAGTAATTTTTGAGGCCCTAAATGAATTCTAATGAAAAACTTTTCAACTACAAAGTTGTATAACTTCTCAAGATCTACAAAGTTTATTTTGATCATTTTTTTTTGACAAAGCGACAATAACGTTGTTCATAAAATCTTCTTCTCTCTCATATCTCTCATATTAGTTTCATGAAAGTATAAGAGAGATATATAAGATTTGTGAAGAATGTTACTACCACTATGTCGGATGAACAAATGATCAAAATAAACTTTGTAGATCTTGAGAAGTTATGAAATTTTGTAGTTGGCAACATTTTGATTTGAAATCATCTTGTCATGCAAAAATGGCGTTTGAATTTGAAAATTTTAAAATTTAAATTTTTCAAAAGACCTCGGATAGAAAAACTTTCTAAATAAAAATTGTAGATCTCCAAAAGTTATGAAACTATGTAGTTGACAACTTTTTGATTTGAAATCATCTTATCATGCAAAACTACGTTTGAATCTCTCAAATTTGAAATTCGAATTTTTCAAACAACCTCAGATGGAAAAACTTCCTAAATAAAAATTATAGATCTCGAAAAGTTATAAAACTTTGTAGTTGATCACTTTTTTATTTGAATTCGTTTAGGGCCTCAAACAAGCAATTTACTCTCGGTTTAGTATAATATATGAGGATAGATAACAGAATCTAGACGCAAGTGACAGTGTAGTGCAGTGGTAGAGCAGCAGACACACGAGGGAGAGGTCGTGAGTTCAAATCCCGTCGGTCGCGTTAGCCGCGAATTTTGCGCAAAAAATACAGCGACTTTGATGGCCGGTGGCGGCCTCCCCCGAAAAAAAAAATTTGCTATTATTTTTGGGTTTTTTCGCATTTTCATTTGCCTGACAAAAAGCACTCGGCAAAGGCTTCTTTGCCGATTAATTTTTTTCCGAGTGCCCTTTGCCGAGTGCGGCACTCGGCAAAGCCTTTGCCGAGTGTATTTCGGGCTTTGCCGAGTGCCGCAGGCACTCGGCAACGTGCCGGTTTCCAGTAGTGATAAGGCATAGTCTGATATAGCAAGGTCCTTAAATTATTATTGGCCATTCATTTGTTTCATGTTGTAATGTAAAGTTTATGATTATAAACATATGATTATATGATAGTGCATTAGATTACAAATCTAATAGTATCAAGTTTGCATTACTGTACTTTAAAATTGTTGGCTAAATTCTTGGTCAAATACTAAATAGTTGAGCCTTAATGTACATGAAATGCCTTATAAACTAGATCAGAGAAAGTAACTTATAATTTCAAACAAATTTTTACTCCCGCTATCCAAAAAAAACTTGATGTTCTAGGTTGTTTAACAATCTGAGGTCATTTAAAATTTTTAAAAAAATGAATTTTAAAATCTGAAAACTTAAAACTAATTAGCTACAAAGTTGTAGATATCTTTGAGCACTAAAACTTTGGTTCTGGCCATTTCATCATCTGAGTTTATTTGAAATTTTCTAAAAAGTTCAATTTCTAGTTATGAAAAGTTAAAACAAAATTCTTTGGTCCTCAATGATGTTAAATCAAAACGTAATCAACTACAAAGGTTTAGATATCTTTGTGTACTACAACTTTGATATAAAGTTTATCTTTATTCGATTTTGGAATAGTTAAACATTTAAGCACAATTCACCCTTGATCACTTTTCCCTATGTCAGCCCGCACCTCAATTGGGCCGAAATGTGATGGCTGCCGTGTCACCATAAATCCAAAAGCCTGAAACACTGGTCAGCCCTAAACAGGGCCCAAATATATCTGTCCAGGGCAGGGGATGAGAGGTATTTTTTTTTCTGTGTTTTCACGCTTCAAACAACTCTCTGAAACCATTACACCATGATGATGTTATTCTCAAGAAAATATATAAAATAAGATCCATACATACAGAATATAATCTTTGCGTCATACACTCATACTGATATCACCAATCCGTGTTTTTTCAATCTGTACTATAAGCAGCTGATTTATTCTAGGAGTACTTAACTATGCGTGTACGTCCCTGCGTGTATCCAGTGATGCAACATGCGCTAGCTAATATGTGAGTATATGAAATGACCAGAAGATAGGCGAGTTGTGTTCCTAAATTCTTCAGAAACTGTCGCAGTTGGCTGGCTGGAAGGACAGCATGGACTTCTCCACATCGTACCGGATGTGGAAGTTGATTTGCATGATGTTTCCGACAATGGACAGGCTCGGCGACTTCTGCACGATCCAGCAGCTGACGGCGGTGTCGTCCACCTGCCGGAAGTAGTTCTCCGTCGGCAGGTCCATGTCGCCGCCGTCGAAGTGCAACACCATGGACGGGAAGACGGCGCCGGACGTCTGGAAGCAGACATCGTACCCATCCGTGCCCGGGACCCTCGTGAGGTTCGTCGTCTGCGACAGGAGCGCCGCCTTGGCCAGCGTGTACGCCGGCTCCGCGAGGAACGCCACCGTGGTGCCGGAGTCGAAGATGATGCCGCTCCTTCCGGTTCCGGGCGTCGTCGCGGCGCCGATCGAGATACTCTCCAGGTTCACGCTGTAGTAGGTGGATGTCTGCAGGAGCGGCGTCGACTGGACACCGGCGCCCGTCAGGGCGCCGGAGCCGAACAGGAGCGGGCTCGTCTTGGCGGCGTCGCTGGTGAGGCAGTAGAAGAAGGCGCCGACCTTGAGCTGCGAGACGAGGGACAGCGGCCCGCTGCCGAGGCCGACGAGGCCGGAGCCCGAGCCGTACCCGCCCTACGACATGGTGGTGCAGCCGAAGCCGATGCCTGGCACGGCGTCGCTGCCGAGCGTGAAGGTCTCGCTCCCCAGGTAGCCTTGTGTGTAGTGGTGCGGATCACTGGCAAGGCCGTAGGAGTACTTGTAGTCGCACTCGGCGCCACCGGCGCTGCACTGGGACGACGGCAGGTCTCTGCAGAGGCTGCTGGAGCAGGGCAGCTTGGAGAAAGACGACGACTTGTTTGGGTAGTAGGAAGGGGAGCCTTGTGGCACGCACCGCATGCACGCGCCGCACTTGGCCCAGATGAGGTCGCTGCCGGTGTCCGCGAGGGCCGACAACTGCTGCGGTGGCGTGCCGATGGAGAAGGTCATGTCGTACGCGCCGCCGCCGCTGTCAAGCTGGAGCGGGGTCTGCGCAGTCCCTGAGGCAGCGTCAAGCCGGGCGGCGAGCATGGACAGCCGCTCGTGGGACTTGTGCGCGGCCCGCGTTAAGTTGATGGCCGGCTCGGTGCGGGTCATGGTGGCACGGAAGCCTCTTTGTTCCGCGAAGGCCGGAGGAGCGGCGAGGAGGAAGGTGATCGCAACAACGAGCATGGATGGCCTTGCCGCCATTTCTTGAGTTTGAAGGATTTCTTACGTGCTGTAATGAGGTCTAGGCACGAGTAATAATATATACAAATACAAGAGGTCCACGACGCGCCAATTGTGTGCAATTGTACTTTACACAAAAAAAGATCGTACGCCAAGCGTGTTACCCACGGCATTTTGAAAGAGAAATGTTATACAACACATATGTGTTTTAGAGAGAAAAAAAACACATGGATTTTTTTCTCTTTGCTTTGGCTGAAGTCTTTTGCTTTGGCTGGCTGCGCGTGCGTGGAAACAGTCCCTGTGGGCTGACGCCTGACGCAGAAAAAAATTAAGACCCTACGGAGCTAGGAGCTTTCACATGACGGCACCAGCAGGTACCTTATTTTTATTTGTTATTTGTCTTTCCATAAAAAAAATTATTTCTTGTGATTTGTGATTGACTGGAGGTAGACGAAGACTGGATGTAGAAGGAGGATGGAGGCTGTTGGATCTTAATTCTATGGTATAAAAAAAATTTATGTGTTGAAACTACATAAAACACATGATTGTTGGGTAGACAGACTCTTTTGAAAACGAGATATAGGGGCCGTATGGATGGATGATGCGTGACCATGCTTCTAGATTCAAGATGTCCGATTTTAAATTTCTATGATCAGAATCTATTTGTGTGGCAGATAGGACTTAATGTCCGGGCAAAGTTGCTGCAAATACAAGGTTGATATTTGCCTTTGCGTGTCAAGTTGTGATGAGTGATTGTCAGGAGAGATGATCAAGGCTTTGATTGAGTTTTGAGACTAACCATTGTGTGAGTGCGTGTGCCAAATGTCTTTTGGTTGTGTTGGTGTGGAGCACAAAGACGGTCGACGGACATGGAGAAGGTCGAGTTGAGACATGCCGTGCCGATAGACTGGGAATGGTGAAGGACGGGCGTGGGGCTTGGACCGAGGGACCAAGATGGCCGAAAGACTAATTGTGGGTGGCCGACACTTGTCGACATCGACGAGTGAGAGTACTTGCGGAGGAGTATTATCCGTGTTGACCAAGCACTAGTAGAGAACAGACCTTTGATCCTCGGCCAAAATGGACTCTAGTCCCAGAATTTTTTGCCCCCGAGACTAGAAATACCTTTAGTCCTGGTTGGTGGCTCCAACCGAGACTAAAGGTCCCTGCCCAATGGCTACTGCGCCAGACAGAGGTGGCAGGGACCTTTAGTCCCGGTTGGAGCCACCAACCGAGACTAAAGGTATACTTTTACTCCCGGTTGGTGGATCCAACCGGGAGTAAAAGTCTACTCCCAGGCCATTGCTACGCACGGGGTTGGAAAGTTACCTTTAGTCCCGGTTGGATCCACCAACCGGGACTAAATGTTCTCCCTTTATAAATCGGCCGTCTCCTTCTTCCTCCCCGAGCTCGAGCTCAGCACATTTTGAAGCTCACTGCACTAGTGTTCTTGCTTCCTCCCTCCCTCCATTGTTCCTCCATCCATTCTTCAATTCCTCCGTCGATTTCTTCGATTCCTCCGTCGATTCTTCAGTTGTAAAGGTTACCAATCTCATACTCTCATTTTTCACCATTTTCTTATGCCATTTTGTTCACTATATATATTTATGGTTCTTTATTGTGGTTTTTTTTCATTTGTAAGCAATTTGAGCTCAAAATCACTTCAAGCTTGCATATTTACATGAAAGAAGGTTAAAGTATATAGAAATATAAACTTAGAAAATAGTTAGAAAATTATAGCAAATTCGTACTAGTTGAACTTGCGGACCGTGTTCAGCTCGGCGAGCATGTTCTCTGCCGAGCGGTAACGGACGTCAAGGAGGAGCTTTGATTCTACGAGGGAGAGCGACAACGGTCGTGGAAGACCGTGTTCCCTTCCTCGTAGAATCGGAGTTCTTCCTTGACCAAGTACGGTGCCGTCCGGTGGAGAAATGCTCGCCGAGATGATCACGTAAGCAAGGTCAACTAGTACGGATGGTTATTTATTCACATGTCCCGATATCGTCGCAGTAGTCTGTCAATCACCGTACCTAAACGTAGTATATATAAATAAAAACTTAGAAAATAGTTAGAAAATTATAGAAAATCCGTACTAGTTGAACTTGCGGACCGTGTTCAGCTCGGCAAGCATGTTCTCTGTCGAGCGGTAATGGACATCAAGGAGTAGCTTTGATTCTACGAGGGAGAGCGACAACGGTCGTGGGAGACCGTGTTCCCTTCCTCGTAGAATCGGAGCTCTTCCTTGACCAAGTACGGTGCCGTCCGGTGGAGAAATGCCCGTCGAGATGATCACGTAAGCAAGTTCAACTAGTACGGATGGTTATTTATTCACATGTCCCGATATCGTCGCAGTAGTATGTCAATCACCGTACTTTTTTATTTTAACTTTTTATGAAATGAAAAACTTAGAAAATAGTTAGAAAATTATAGAAAATCCGTACTAGTTGAACTAGCGGACCGTGTTCATGTCGGCGAGCATGTTCTCTGCCGAACGGTAACGAACATCAAGGAGGAGCTTTGATTCTACGAGAGAGAGCGACAACGGTCGTGGAAGACCGTGTTCCCTTCCTCGTAGAATCGGAGCTCTTCCTTGACCAAGTACGGTGCCGTCCGGTGGAGAAATGCTCACCGAGATGATCACGTAAGCAAGTTCAACTAGTACGGATGGTTATTTATTCACACGTCCCGATATCATCGCAGTAGTCTGTTATGTGTGTACACTCCCATTCTTCTGTTAATTTGCGGAAATATCATGTGAATTATTTACCTGCCGCAGTAAAAGACGAGAACACAATGACCATTAAAAATATCATTGTTTAGAGATCTAGATAATTTTATAGTTTCTTAATTTTATTTGTTTATAAAAGGAGAAATTTATAGTGTATTAAAAAATGAGTATAGAGAGTAGATGGCAACTGCTTCCGGGTCCTCGACCTCTCATGGGTTTCCAAAGCGACTTAGGCCGGGCCTTCCTCTCATTCCATGCGGCAAGTGTCGTGATGAGACGAAGATTGTGATGGAGTACCGAGTGAAGAAGGAGGGTCCCAACAAGGATCGTATCTTCTACAAGTGTCCGGATCGCAATGTGAGTTATTTTATCGTATTTAATGATTATGGTTAGTTTATACCTATTTTCATGATGGTTGTGATTAAAGTTCTAATTTTTTGTTTTAATTTCAGTGGGATGGCAGTGGACGATGTTTAGGCTTCTACTAGGAGGAAGAGTATGTTGAACTCGTGCAAAAATATCTTGCACAACAGGCAGATACGGCGGCTAATGAGGCAGTGATCCAGCCGAAGAAGCCCAAAGATGTTGCACAATCGGGGGATCTGTCTGTTTTAGTTGAGATTGGTCGCGAAATCCTTGTGCTCCTGAAATGTATTTTAGCTTTAGTTCTTTTAGTGGTAGTTGGAATTGTCTACATTATAGCGATGCTTTCATAAATTTGTATCTTTTGTGGTGGCACGCATGTTGTATAAATAATTAATTATGATCTAGGTTTTAATATGATATTTATGTCATGTAATGCAGATGAGCCGTCATTGGATGTATAATGCTGATCGCCGCTCCCAAGAGTTCATTGACGGCGTGCATTCTTTGTTACGTACGGCCGAGGCAAACAAACGCGACGGTTTCATGTGCTGTCCATGTGCCATATGTAAGAATACGGTGGAATATCCTTGCTCAAGGACTCTTCATTCACACTTGTTCAAGTCAGGTTTCATACCAAACTATATTTATTGGACAAAGCACGGAGAAACCGGTGTTGTAATGGAAGAAGGTGAAGAAGAACAATGGGACGACAATGATATTATTCCCGATGGTGCGTGCTTCAATGATACTGCAATGGGAGAAGCTGAAGAAGAGGTAGCCGCAGAAGATGAGCCGGCTGATGATCTTTCTCAGGTCATTCGTGACGCACAAAGAGAATGTGAAAGTGAAAAGGAGAAGATCAAGTTCGAGCGGATGCTAGAAGATCACAAGAAATTGTTGTACCCAACTTGTGATGCAGGGCAGAAAAAGTTGGGAACCACACTAGAATTGCTGCAATGGAAGGCAAAGAATGGTGTATCTGACAAGGGATTTGGAGAGTTACTAAAAATCCAAAAGAAGATGCTTCCGAAGTACAATGAATTGCCCGCCACTACCTACGAAGCAAAACAAGTTGTTTGTCCTATGGGGCTAGAAATAGAGAAGATACATGCATGTCCTAATGACTGCATCATGTACCGTGGCAAAGAGTACGAGAAATTGGATGCATGCCCGGTATGCCATGCGTCGCGGTATAAGATCAGGCGAGATGACCCTGGTGATGTTGAGGGCGAACGTCCGCATAAGAAAATCCCTGCCAAGGTTATGTGGTATGCTCCTATAATACCACGCTTGAAACGTCTGTTCAGAAACAAAGAACATGCAAAATTGTTACGATGGCACAAAGAAGACCATAAGGTAGACAATATGTTGAGACACCCTGCTGATGGGTCCCAGTGGAGAGCAATCGACAGAGAATTCTCGGAGTTTGCAAATGACGCAAGAAACTTAAGGTTTGCTTTAAGTACAGATGGTATCAATCCTTTTGGAGAGCAGAACAGTAGTCATAGCACTTGGCCTGTTACTCTAAGTATCTACAACATTCCTCCTTGGTTATGCATGAAGCGAAAGTTCATTATGATGCCTGTGCTCATCCAAGGCCCGAAGCAACCTGGCAATGACATCGATGTGTACCTAAGACCACTTATTGATGAACTTCTCATTTTGTGGAATAAAGAAGGTGTACGTGTGTGGGATGAGTATAAACAGGAACACTTTGATCTGCGAGCATTGTTGTTCGTAACAATCAATGATTGGCCTGCTCTAAGTAATCTTTCAGGACAGTCAAACAAGGGATATAATGCATGCACACACTGCTTCGGTGATATTAGAGGTTTATTCTTCAAAAAATGTCGAAAGGTCGTGTACCTTGGCCATCGTCGATTTCTTCCTGCAAATCACCCCGTAAGAAAGAAAGGCAAGCATTTTAAAGGGAAGGTAGACCACCTGACCAAGCCTCGCAACCGAACCAGTGAGGATGTACTCGATATGGTCAATGATGTGAAAGTCATCTTTGGAAAAGGACATGGAAGCCAACCTATTCTGAAAGACGCTAATGGTCACGCACCCATGTGGAAGAAGAAGTCCATATTTTGGGACCTACCCTATTGACAAGTCCTGGAGGTCCATAGCTCGATCAACGTGATGCACCTGACGAAGAATCTTTGTGTGAACCTGCTAGGCTTTATGGGTGTGTATGGAAAGCCTAAGGACACATTTGAAGCACGACAGGACCTACGTTGTTTGAGAGAAAGAGACAACCTGCATCCAGAGAAGACAGATGATGGACGCCATTACTTACGTCCTGCTAGCTACACTCTAAGCAAAGAGGAGAAGGAAATCATGTTTGAATGCTTAAACAACATCAAGGTACCATCTGGATTCTCCTCGAATATAAAGGGTATTATAAATGTGCCAGAGAAGAAATTCTGTAACTTAAAGTCCCATGACTGTCACGTTCTCATGACGCAATTACTTCCAGTTGCATTAAGATGAATTCTACCTCCAAATGTACGTCTAGCCACCGTGAAGCTATGTGCATTCCTCAATGCAATTTCTCAGAAGGCAATTGATCCAACTGATCTAGCTAAACTACAGAATGATGTGGTTCAATGTCTCGTCAGCTTTGAGTTGGTGTTCCCTCCTTCCTTCTTTGATATTATGATACACCTCCTAGTTCACCTAGTTAAGGAGATTTTCACTCTCGGTCCTGTGTTCCTACACAACATGTTCCCCTTAGAGAGATTCATGGGAGTCCTAAAGAAATATGTTCACAACCGTGCTCGCCCAGAAGAAAGCATCGCCAAGGGCTATGGAACAGAAGAGGTCATTGAGTTCTGTGTTGACTTTATTCCCGACCTTGACTCGATTGGTGTTCCTGAATCGAGACATGAGGGGAGACTAAGCGGAAAGGGGACACTAGGGAGGAAAACATATATTGGTACGGATGATGATTATTTCAATAAAGTGCACTACACAGTTCTACAGAACTCCTCTTTGGTAGATCTGTATATTGAGACACACAAGGATCTCTTACGATCCGAGTTTCCAGGGAAGACTGAAGCTTGGATTACGCATAAGCACATGGAAACTTTCGGCGGTTGGTTGCGAAAAAAATGTCAAGGTGATGAGAGCATCCATGAGCAACTGTATTTATTGGCTATGCAACCATCATGGCATATCGTCACATACAAAGGGTACGAGATAAATGGGAACATATTCTAACAGTAGCCCAAGATAAAAGGAGTACCAACCAAAACAGTGGTGTCCGCATAGATGCCACAGACCCGAATGGGAATAAGCAGACATATTATGGACGCATAGATGAAATATGGGAACTAGAATATGCACCTACTTTGAAGATCCCATTGTTCAAGTGCCAATGGGTCAAGGTGACCGGAGGCGGGGTAACAGTAGACAACGAGTATGGAATGACAATAGTAGACCTTAGTAATATTGGGTACAAAGACGAACCATTCGTCCTTGCCAAGGATGTGAATCAGGTGTTCTATGTCAATGATATGTCTACCAAACCAAAAAGAGGGAAAAACGATAATGACTCAACCAAAGAGCCAAAGCGCCACATAGTTCTTTCAGGGAAAAGAGTCATCGTGGGAATTGAGGACAAGTCGGACATGTCAGAAGAATATGAAAAGGATGACCGAATTCCGCCCTTCAAAGTGAACAAAGACCCTAGCATCTTGGTAAATGATGAGGACACTCCATGGTTACGAAGCGATCATAACCAAGGGACATACGTAAAGAAGAAGTTCACTGCTGTGCCCACTTGATGATATAGTGATTTAATATAGTGTGTGTTTGAGATATTATGTAATAATTGTGAATTCAAATTTTTATTATGTCATGTTTCAAATTAAATCAATGTTTGATTTGGTGGGATTTCTCTCTCAAAAAGGTAAATTAGGATACTGAGTGATGAAAAATTAAAATATTAATGTTAAAATGATGTGAAAACAAATTTCCTATCCAAAGCCATTAGTTACATTATGTTTTATAATTCTAACAAAAAATAAAAAAAGTTAGGTTATAGATTTTTCCTATGTGCAATAAACAAAAAGAAAATTCATATTTTTAACAAAATAATTTTATGCCTTTTATTTAATTTACTATGTATTTAACAAAAACTATTGCATTTCTATTGTATTTAACAAGACTATTGCTTAAAACAGGCGAGAAACGAAACTGCAGGCCACCTTTACTCCTGGGTGGGAAGCCCACCCGGGAGTAAAGGTGGGCTGTAGTTTCGTGGCCCGCTAAAAAAAACCCTTTACTCCCGGTGCGTGTTACCAACCGGGAGTAAAGGTATACCTTTACTCCCGGTTGGTAACACGCACCGGGAGTAAAGGTACCTTTACTCCCGGTTGGTAATACGCACCGGGAGTAAAGGGGCTCTAGTCCCGGTTGGTGGCTGGCACCGGGAGTAATTCTCTCTAATATATAACCTCCAGCGCCTGGCGCAGATCGATCCGCTCGTCTTCTTCCTCGTCAAACACCGCCGCCCTCTTCTTCCTCGCGCCGCGTCCGTTCGCCTTCCGTGACACCGGCGCCGCCCTCTTCTTCCTCGTGCGGCCTCCACCGCGCGCGCCCGTGCCCCTTCTCCGTGTGCGCCCGTGGCCCTCCACCGCGCCCTCCTCCGCGCCCGAGGCCCTCCACCGCGCCCGTGGCCCTCCACCGCGCCCGAGGCCCTCCACTGCCGAGCTCGAGGTGATATGTTCGTCGATCTCTTTGTACATTCTCAGACGGTGGCCGGAAACTGAACATTGTTTCATGAATCTAGAACACTGCCTTTGCTCAATAGAAGATTTTTTTCTATCTTCATAGATCAATGTTTGTTAACAAAATTTTATCCAAATATATTCATGTAGGGTCTTTTTTTTGAAGGATTTGTTGTAGGATATATAATGGTCAAATAGGAACTCAATTTGGATACCCTGTTTGTAAACTAAGCATTTTTTAGTTTATAAAAAATATCACATGTGATGATGTAAGCAGTTTTGGTTGGACTTGCATGCATGGCTACAGACAAATGAAGGAAAACTTCAATGTTTCTTCATTTGTGAACTTTGAATATACAGATATAATATATTAATGTTGCTAAAGTAATATGAGCATTACATATTTTTTCCAGGAAGACTATTTCAAACTTTATATCATAGCATCAGAGATCGCCTATAGAAGAAGAAAATAAATTCTTATCATTTCAGAAATAGTAATGGTTATATTAGTAATAAGACACATATACTTACATTTCATAATGACTTATACTTACATTATCAACATAGAATTTTCTCATATGATGAATGACTACATGGTTCACATGGTACATAGGATCACAACATCACGCACCAACACCGCCCCGGCCCGCCTCACGTCGTCGTCGTCGTCAGCACGCCGGCCCGCCTCACATCGTCGTCGTCAGCACACCGGCCACCGCGCCGACACGTATATATACGTCATTTGTATTCATATGCATGTATATATATGTCGCGGAGCACCGCCACCCTCGTTCGCCCATGCGTTTCTATGTATACGGCGGAGCACCGCCGCCCTCGTTCACCCATGTGTACAGACATATATACAGCGGAGTGGAGCACCGCCACTCTTGTCACACCGCCCTTTCTCATGGCCTAGTTGATCAACATTCGTATTATCATTATCGTTAATGCTAAACAATCACACCAGGGTGAACTGCGCTGTTGATGTCACCGACGTGGTTCGCCCTAGTCACCGACGCAATTTGCCCTCGACCATTTATGTATAGCCCTAATTCGCCCTAGTACCGACGTAGTTCGCCCTAGTGTGGCGAATTGCGTCCGTGACCGAGGGGCAAGATTTAATAATGCATATTGTTCGTAGATTTTACGCATGTAAGCAAAGATTTGACGTACTATATATTGGTTTTGTTTTTTGAAGCTAGATGGCCGACCCAAGAAACATGGATGAGGAGGAGTTGATGATGAATTTGATCAACACTGGCACTCAAGTTGCCGGCGATGATGGTGCTAAAAATAACGTGCAAGAGGATGCAGATGACGGGAGTCAGTACTTAGCTCTTGAACAAAATGAGCAACAACATATTGGCCAAGTATATATTTTTTATTATTAGCTATATATATTATCATATGTCTTATGTGTGCTCATGACATTAAAAATAATGTTTATGTTTTGTAGCCCTCTGGATCGACATCAACAACTACAACGAAGAGTAAAAATGTTCGAGGTCCCAAAAAGCCATTGGAGGGCCGCTTTATCATCTCGGAGTTCAATGTGGATACAGGAGAACCGGGGGGGGGGGGCGAATAAAATGAAATTTGTGCACCACTGTGGTTACCTTGTATGGGACCGGCTCCTGATTAGTACCCGTGAATGGAAGAAGAAGACCAATGCTCCTCATATCAGTTTTGTCTCCGATCGTGACAAGGCGTTAATTTGGAAAGATGTCTTGGTACATTTCACGCTCCAAACAGATGGTTATGATGATATAATAGATGGTGATGAATTAAAGGAGCGAGTTCGGGATTGGGCAATGAAGAAGATGGCCACCCAGTTTCAGACTTGGAAGAAACACCTATACACGACGTATGTGAAGAAGAACATAGCACCAGATTTTACTGTCCCAGGCCCAATCTCAAAGCAGAGGCCCTATTGGGATGAGTTTGTACAGTACAAGACTTCGGAAGAGGGTGTGAGTCGGGTGATGAAGAACCAACGTAATGCCCAACAGAAGACATACCACCATACCATGGGATCAGGTGGCTACCCGACTGCCATTAAGAAGTGGAACAAAATGGAAGCAGACCTTCTTGCTAAGGGTATCAGACCAGAATCACTCGAGTGGGGAGAACGTGCAAAGAATTGGTTTTTCAGTCATGGGGGAACACTAGACCAGGAGACAGGGAAGTGTGTTTATGGCGCAAGACTGCAAGAAGCAGCAGAAAGATTGTTTTATGCTCAGAGAGCTACTGCTAGTGGTGAGTTCAGGCCCAACAGAGAGAAGGATGAGCTGACATACACCATCGGGACTATTGAACATGGTGGCCGAACTAGAGGCAAAGGAAGTGTCTCGTGGAAGCATGGATTCCCTCAGGACAGACCTTCCTACAGAAGTCGCTAGAGAAAGAAGGAAGAAGAGGCACAGCGGCTCCAGAGGTTGGAGGAAGCGGTGCGTGAAGCACAGGAGCGGGAAAAAAACCTTGAAGCGAGAATGCAGGAGGAAATTAGAAGGCAAGTGCAAATAGCAGTGAGTGCAAGCAAGTAGGCTTCAGAGCCAGGAATCAACATTAGCCAATCTGTTCAGTTGAAAAGCAGCTGCGCTTCCATGGAGATACCAAATCAAGGGGACATAGGACTATGCTTCCCTGTGGATGATGTCACTGAACCTTGTACAACGTGTGAGCTACACATTCCGAAGGAGAATTCCACAATCAAGGTGGCTATCGGTCTTGTTAATCTTATCGACCGAACCAAGACACCAAGGATTCATGGGAATATAATCCAAGAAGGATATGCTACCATCTTGGTAGATAAAGCTGAAAAAGGTTTTAGTGATTTGCCTCTTGACATTCCTGGAGGTGATGGCGAGAAGACTCTAGGAGAAGTGGAGAAGACATTCATTCTATGGCGCAAGCGCTACATCATCATTCCAGGGATGTCGGCTCCACCTCCTCCTAAACTACCTCACCATAGGTACGTGCGGATGAAAACACTACATCATTAATTTGTATTGTCTTAAATAATTAACAATCTGCTCATAATAATATGTCATTCCTTTTTTTGTAGCAGATCCTCCCCCAACCTAAATCCAATTGTTCAATCGCCAGATCATCATAGTGCTCTGTACGATGACATTGTGTTGGAAGACGAGGCTGCATCCACACCATCTCCAAGGAGGTCTCCAACGCCGCAGCCACCACCTCCAAGGAGGTCTCCAACGCCGCTGCCAACACCTCCAAGGAGGTCTCCAACGCCTCCCCCGCCCCCGCCTACCAAGAAGCCTAGCAAGAGGCCAGCCCCTCAAACGAAGAACCAGTCCCCGCCTACAAAGAAAGCCACCGTGAAACCAAGGGCTATTCCCAAAATAATATCTGAAGAGAAGGAAGAAGGAACTGATGCATATAAAAAAGAAATGTCTAGATTCTATGACAAACTTAAAATGAATCAAGAAGCAAGGAGAAACCCGGAGAAACCGTACTTCTTCGTAGCTCCAGATATTCTAAGAAAAAAGGTGACTTCTTACCAGCAACAACAGCGGGAATCTCGTAAGCCGTCCAAATCAACGTTATCGGACTATGACCGCACTCTCACCAAGTCAATTGAGGCGGCACAGAAAAAGTAGCGGGCAGGGAAAGGAGTTGCCCAACTCGGACAACAAGCGCACCAATCAATCCCCCCGCTAGTTGTTGGTAATGAATATGGTTCGAATTTAGGATTAATGCATCAGGCAAACATACTTCCGGATGTCGATTTGGATCACCTTGGTGAATTTCTTGATGAGACTGGTCTCGACCTTTACCAGATGTTTGGTGATGGAAACATTGAGAGTGCGGCAGAGGTTGATATTTGGAAGAAAAAATTTGTACTAGGCCAGAGTCTATACAACCCTCAAGCCTTATCTGATCTGGGGACGCAAATGTACCTGCTAAACAAGTAGTACATGCAGGCGTCTACAAGTGGAGACTTCTGCATTGGTGTCAGAATTAGAGACGAACATTGGTTCCGTGGCGATGATGTTATGTATGTTGACTTTGCAGAATTTCATCAACTATGCCACCTGACCTCTCAAGACAAAGTTATCATTAGCAGCTATTGCCTGTAAGTAATAATTCTTTCGATCTATTATTAAACTCATCATATGTGTGTATATGCATATAAATTATCCTAACAAGTACTATATATATGCAGATTTACAATGACAGAGCTCAGAAAGGAAGGCTACAATGAAATTGGTTTTGTTGATCCCCATATAGTATTCAAAGACCCAATTACTCCAAAGACTAATTGGAAGTCTGAGTCAGAGAGTAACCTCATGAACTTCTTAGTGAACCAACGCCACAAGAAGGATATACTCTTTCCCTATAACTTCAAGTGAGTGTTAATCATGTCGATCATATCCTTAATGGCTCATATGTTGATTCTAGTTAATTAATGAGTGTTATGCGTTATATCCTATAAACACATGCAGCAATCATTGGATATTGATGGACATCGATCTGGTGAAAAGTCACTTGATAATCTATGACTCGATGAGAAAACCACAACAAGACTACCAAGATATGATAGATATTATCCAGAGGTAATTTCAGGATCTCTAGCAACTATATATACACACAAACATGATGATTAACTATATCTGATGACGTGGCAAATTTTTTATTGGGCAGTGTTTGGAAAACCTTTATTGAGAAGCAACACATGGAAAAATGCAAAGCACCACTGAATGTAATCCCTTTGAAAGTAAGTCCCCTGAATCGCATCATCTTTATTAATTAAACATATAGCTTTCACCGGATCACCAGATTGGATGATAAATCTTTTTCTCGTAAAATGGTGTCTGAGGCAGGAACAGGGGAACAACTACTGTGGTTACTATGTTTGCAAGTTTATCAAGGTGCTCTCCCAAAGAACTCCTACAGAGAGACTCAAAGTACGTTAAAAATACACTATATATTCATTTAATTATTATTATTGATTGTGTTACTATGTCTTTATATATATATGTACATATATTAATTTATTTTCCTTTAATTCAAACCTGTAGACTCGATGGTTGGAGGAAAAGGTCATACAGCAAGACCAAATCAAAGCAATTCAAGAGTCTATAGCCGGATTTTTTAATGAGCAGGTCATCGATTCCAAGGGCGAGTTCTACTTCGACCCAACACTGCCATTGAAGCCAAGCTATAGAGGATGAGAGGAAACTTGTTATGTCACAACAACTGTAATGCAATCTTTTGTAATATATGCACATGAAATAATATAATGTAAAATACACATATGCATGCATGCATGTAAATATATATATGATGCATGCATGCATATATATATATATATATATTTCTATGCTTGAATTGTGTGATTTAATACGTTCATTGTGCTTGAACCGAAACATACTATACACGTGTATAAATGTATAATTAGCAGCATACAATACGACTTCAAAAACCTATTTTGAAAAGAAAACAAAAAAATGAAAAGAAAAGAAAAAAGAAAAAAACCTTTAGTCCCGGTTCGTATTACCAACCGGGACTAAAGGTGCCGGCCATCGTGGCATGTCAGGAGGCACCTTTAGTCCCGGTTGGTGTTACCCACCAAGACTAAAGGTCCTCCTTTAGTCCCGGTTCTTGACCCAGGACTAAAGGACCCCCCCTTTAGTCCCGGATGCTTGCTCCCGGGTGGGGAACCGGGACTAGAGGGGGTTCCCCACTGGGAGTAAAGCTCGGTTCTCTACCAGTGAAGTTAAGATCACGGAGGAGGCGTAGCGAATATGCTTCTCTAGGTAGTTCGGTGGTTTAGGCCTTAAAACCACCGGCGCTTGGTTTTTTGGCTTTAAGCCTCTAAACCCAGTTGGAATTCTGGCAGGAATGGGAGGAGGCATGTGGTGTCATCACGAAGCTTGCGCCGAGGCAAAGCAAATTCATGAAGAACTAGTGGCCGTCGGACGATTGGATCTCAAGTTGGACCATTTTGCCCATAGGGTTAAACCAGCCCCTCCAACTTTAGGTTTCCTAGTCTTTAGTTTTCAGCTTTCTAGTCCAGTCTTGAGAGAGATCCATAGAGGAGAGCCTGAGTCCCTATGTCTGTATAAACCTTCATCTGTATAACTTAGCAAAGGGCCTGACCTCGTTTTAAGTGGGAAATCAAGCAATCTTTCATATGAAATTTGTGGTAAGTTCTTGTGTTGAAATCAATTTGGTTTTTCCCTTTCCCTATCCCTTCTCTTCTCTGCTTTGATGGATTTTGAGTTCCTGTGATTTTGGCAATGTTATGAGTGGATGGATTCATGACAGGACCTCTAAGGAACATCTATGCCAAGTGGTTTGGGCATATTTCTCAAGAGCAAATAGATCCACCACTTCGAAGAAAATTTGACAAAACACCCTAGTTTGGGAGCATGTTTTATGGGCTAGTGTTCAAGCTTTGATCTTTTGGAGCTCAAATTTTGTGGACATCTTGGTAACTCCCTAGAGAAGGTGTGTGCAAACTTTCAGCTCAATCGGAATCAGCTTGGTCAAGTTTTGCCTTTTTCGCCTTTCATTCGGGCTGCTGGAAACCATCAGTGCGGAACCTCCACACCAACCTCCTCATGTACAAAGTGCTGAGCCTCCACACTCTGGGCTGAAAACTTGGTTTTCTGGTTTTTCCAGGTGCTCTAGTTGTCTGTTTTTCAATCCACTTCTTCCAAAGTTATCAAAACACCAGTTCGTTTAGGTGATTATGGTTTAGGCCCTTGCTTCATTGTGGATGAAGTTGAGAGCTCGTTTTTTGGGTTTTGAAGTGTTTCGGTGTTGCTCATGGTTACCTCACCAAGAACATCCAACCACCTTTTGGTTTGACGGCATCACTCGTGTGAATTTTGGATCTTTGGAGGATTGGTTGGGATAGTTACCATTTTAGAAGAAATTTTGATTGGCTCCTATCCCCACCCGTCTGGTCGTCTTTCTCTATCCTTCAACTGGTATTAGAGCAGGTTAAGGATCAATCTACATTAACCTGTTCCTAGTCTGCGAAGGTGACATGGAGCGTGAAAGTAGTAAAGCTCTCTTCTTGGATAGGACTAACTACCCATACAAGAAAGTTTGGATTTATGCTTACTTCCAGAGCATCAATTTGAAAGTTTGGGAGATTTGCTTGACTCAGGACTACCTGGTCTTGGCGGCTCGGGTTGATCAGCTCCAAATTGGTCAACACAAGCCCAATAGTAAGGCATGAACTATTGTTTTCATGAGTCTCTCTTTGCCTAAGTGCGACCATGTTTCAAATCTTAAGACGGCTCATGAGATCTGGTCTACCCTATAGAGGTATCATGAGGGCATGTCCCATGTCAAAACCAGACTCTTTGAGACACAGCGTCAAGAGTATAAACTTTGTGCATCTTTCTAGAGAGTCAGTTGATTTGATGTTTTTGAGGTTTCAATCCATTGTGAACAAGATGTGTGTTAACAAGTCGCAGCTACCCTATGACGATCATAAGAGGGCCCCAAAACTGCTACTATAACAACCCTAAAAACCCTAGAGCCAAAAATCCCAACTTTTTTAAACTTTTCCCAAAACCTTGCATAGTGGGTGGACATACTAGAAAACTTTTCCAAAAGTTTTTGCTCTTTTATAGTCTGATTTGCAATTTCTAAAAAATCTTTTACAATGGTGGTTTCCATAAGGAAACAGGTTGTCTAAATATTTACGCAGTGGTGGTTCTTAGATGATGTCAGTAAAGTTTGCTGATTTTTACTGGCCTTTCACTGTAGCGGCTGGTAAAAGCGCCAATAAAAATATTTTCTATATTAGTGAGGATTTTATTAGTTTAATTAAAGTTAAATTTTAATTTAAAGTTGCATTTTACTATTTCTAAACTTTGGGCTTTCTAGACATGGCTCTATCAGATATTAAAGTATGTAACGTGTACATTATTTCTCAAGTTTTCTTAAGTGTTTGAAAAAAATGTTAACGACTCGGCTCTGTAAAGTTCATTAATCAATCAAGTCAAAACCCAAGTTTTAACCATTTTTTAGGATTTTATTGTTGGAGATTTAACCTCAGACAACGCATTCCCTCAAGCCAACTAACAATCTTTTGCTAATGAATTGCCTTCATTTTTTGAGTTATACTTGTCCAATAGGAACGACTTCGTATCAATCAGCATTTGTGGAACCTTCGAAATTATACAATGAGAAGCCTAGTGGACAAATAAGCAAAGTTGAAGGCAGATGTCCAAATATATTCAATCCACTCCGAGAAGAGGTGAAGCCAAAGAATAAGATACGAAGATAGTCAATCGTCCACTTTGTGTTGAAGTGAACATGAACACTGATCGAAGTTGACTTGTCTTGAGATTGCAAAGACCCGTTCCAAAGACACCCTTCATG